>NW_027174245.1:0-21575 GCF_000499845.2 Phaseolus vulgaris | reverse complement strand
GAAAATACTTGAAACTAGTTTTTTTGTCGTAGTTGCATGAATTTATTGTATGTACTTGATATATGAGTCTCTAGATACTACATAATAGTGATAGATATTGAAATTTTCAATGTAATTAGCATGAAAATACTTGAAACTAGTTTTTTTTGTCGTAGTTGCATGAATTTATTGTATGTACTTGATATATATGGTCTCTAGATACTACATAATAGTGATAGATATTGATTTTCGTGTAATTAGCATGAAAATACTTAAAAACTAGTTTTTTTTTGTGGTAATTGCATGAATTTATAGTATGCATTTGATAGATAAGTGTCTAGATACTATATAATAGTGATACACATGATTTTCAAGTAATAGCATGAAGAACTTGAACTAGATTTTTGTGGTAGTTTGCAGGAATTGTTGTATGTATGTGATAGATGCGTCTCTAGATACTATGTAATAGTGATAGAGATTGATTTTAAAGTAAGCATGAAAAGACTTCAAACAAGTTTTTTTGTGGTAGTTGTAGAATTTATAGTGTATTTGATAGATAAGTCTCTGGACACTATAATAGGTGATAGACTTGATTTCCCAATAAATTAGCATGAAAAGACTTGAAACTAGCTTTTTGTGGTAGTTGCGTGAATTTACTGTATGTAGATGAGTATTTAGATACTATATAATAGTAATAGACATTGATTTAAAATAATTAGCATGAAAAGACTTAAAATTAGTTTTTGTCGTAGTTGCATGAATTTATGGTATGCATTGTTAGATAAGTCTCTAGATACTGTATAACAGTGATAGAGATTGATTTTCAAGTAATTAGCGTGAAAAGACTTGAAACAAGTTTTTTCTGTAGTATTGTTGAATTTATAGATAGATAAGTCTGTGGATACACTATATATAGTGATAGACTTTGATTCCAATAAATTAGCATGAAAATACTTGAAACTAGTTTTCTTGTCGTAGTTGCATGAATTTATTGTATGTACTTGATATATGAGTCTCTAGATACTACATAATAGTGATAGATATTGATTTTCATGAATTAGCATGAAAATACTTGAAACTAGTTTTTTTTGTCGTAGTTGCATGAATTTATTGTATGTACTTGATATATATGAGTCTCTAGATACTACATAATATGATAGATATTGATTTTCGTGTAATTAGCATGAAAATACTTAAAACTAGTTTTTTTGTGGTATTGCATGAATTTATAGTATGCATTTGATAGATAAGTGTCTAGATACTATATAATAGTGATACACATTGATTTTCAAGTAATTAGCATGAAGAGACTTGAACTAGATTTTTGTGGTAGTTGCAGGAATTGTTGTATGTATGTGATAGATGCGTCTCTAGATACTATGTAATAGTGATAGAGATTGATTTTAAAGTAATTAGCATGAAAAGACTTCAAACAAGTTTTTTGTGGTAGTTGTAGAATTATAGTGTGTATTTGATAGATAAGTCTCTGGACACTATATAATAGTGATAGACTTTGATTTCCAATAAATTAGCATGAAAAGACTTGAAACTAGCTTTTTTGTGGTAGTTGCGTGAATTTACTGTATGTAGATGAGTATTTAGATACTATATAATAGTAATAGACATTGATTTTAAAATAATTAGCATGAAAAGACTTAAAATTAGTTTTTTGTCGTAGTTGCATGAATTTATGGTATGCATTTGTTAGATAAGTCTCTAGATACTGTATAACAGTGATAGAGATTGATTTTCAAGTAATTAGCGTGAAAAGACTTGAAACAAGTTTTTTCTGTAGTATTTGTTGAATTTATAGATAGATAAGTCTGTGGATACACTATATAATAGTGATAGACTTTGATTTCCAATAAATTAGCATGAAAATACTTGAAACTAGTTTTCTTGTCGTAGTTGCATGAATTTATTGTATGTACTTGATATATGAGTCTCTAGATACTACATAATAGTGATAGATATTGATTTTCATGTAATTAGCATGAAAATACTTGAAACTAGTTTTTTTTGTCGTAGTTGCATGAATTTATTGTATGTACTTGATATATATGAGTCTCTAGATACTACATAATAGTGATAGATATTGATTTTCGTGTAATTAGCATGAAAATACTTAAAACTAGTTTTTTTGTGGTAATTGCATGAATTTATAGTATGCATTTGATAGATAAGTGTCTAGATACTATATAATAGTGATACACATTGATTTTCAAGTAATTAGCATGAAGAGACTTGAACTAGATTTTTTGTGGTAGTTGCAGGAATTTGTTGTATGTATGTGATAGATGCGTCTCTAGATACTATGTAATAGTGATAGAGATTGATTTTAAAGTAATTAGCATGAAAAGACTTCAAACAAGTTTTTTTGTGGTAGTTGTAGAATTTATAGTGTGTATTTGATAGATAAGTCTCTGGACACTATATAATAGTGATAGACTTTGATTTCCAATAAATTAGCATGAAAAGACTTGAAACTAGCTTTTTTGTGGTAGTTGCGTGAATTTACTGTATGTAGATGAGTATTTAGATACTATATAATAGTAATAGACATTGATTTTAAAATAATTAGCATGAAAAGACTTAAAATTAGTTTTTTGTCGTAGTTGCATGAATTTATGGTATGCATTTGTTAGATAAGTCTCTAGATACTGTATAACAGTGATAGAGATTGATTTTCAAGTAATTAGCGTGAAAAGACTTGAAACAAGTTTTTTCTGTAGTATTTGTTGAATTTATAGATAGATAAGTCTGTGGATACACTATATAATAGTGATAGACTTTGATTTCCAATAAATTAGCATGAAAATACTTGAAACTAGTTTTCTTGTCGTAGTTGCATGAATTTATTGTATGTACTTGATATATGAGTCTCTAGATACTACATAATAGTGATAGATATTGATTTTCATGCAATTAGCATGAAAATACTTGAAACTAGTTTTTTTTGTCGTAGTTGCATGAATTTATTGTATGTACTTGATATATATGAGTCTCTAGATACTACATAATAGTGATAGATATTGATTTTCGTGTAATTAGCATGAAAATACTTAAAACTAGTTTTTTTGTGGTAATTGCATGAATTTATAGTATGCATTTGATAGATAAGTGTCTAGATACTATATAATAGTGATACACATTGATTTTCAAGTAATTAGCATGAAGAGACTTGAACTAGATTTTTTGTGGTAGTTGCAGGAATTTGTTGTATGTATGTGATAGATGCGTCTCTAGATACTATGTAATAGTGATAGAGATTGATTTTAAAGTAATTAGCATGAAAAGACTTCAAACAAGTTTTTTTGTGGTAGTTGTAGAATTTATAGTGTGTATTTGATAGATAAGTCTCTGGACACTATATAATAGTGATAGACTTTGATTTCCAATAAATTAGCATGAAAAGACTTGAAACTAGCTTTTTTGTGGTAGTTGCGTGAATTTACTGTATGTAGATGAGTATTTAGATACTATATAATAGTAATAGACATTGATTTTAAAATAATTAGCATGAAAAGACTTAAAATTAGTTTTTTGTCGTAGTTGCATGAATTTATGGTATGCATTTGTTAGATAAGTCTCTAGATACTGTATAACAGTGATAGAGATTGATTTTCAAGTAATTAGCGTGAAAAGACTTGAAACAAGTTTTTTCTGTAGTATTTGTTGAATTTATAGATAGATAAGTCTGTGGATACACTATATAATAGTGATAGACTTTGATTTCCAATAAATTAGCATGAAAATACTTGAAACTAGTTTTCTTGTCGTAGTTGCATGAATTTATTGTATGTACTTGATATATGAGTCTCTAGATACTACATAATAGTGATAGATATTGATTTTCATGCAATTAGCATGAAAATACTTGAAACTAGTTTTTTTTGTCGTAGTTGCATGAATTTATTGTATGTACTTGATATATATGAGTCTCTAGATACTACATAATAGTGATAGATATTGATTTTCGTGTAATTAGCATGAAAATACTTAAAACTAGTTTTTTTGTGGTAATTGCATGAATTTATAGTATGCATTTGATAGATAAGTGTCTAGATACTATATAATAGTGATACACATTGATTTTCAAGTAATTAGCATGAAGAGACTTGAACTAGATTTTTTGTGGTAGTTGCAGGAATTTGTTGTATGTATGTGATAGATGCGTCTCTAGATACTATGTAATAGTGATAGAGATTGATTTTAAAGTAATTAGCATGAAAAGACTTCAAACAAGTTTTTTTGTGGTAGTTGTAGAATTTATAGTGTGTATTTGATAGATAAGTCTCTGGACACTATATAATAGTGATAGACTTTGATTTCCAATAAATTAGCATGAAAAGACTTGAAACTAGCTTTTTTGTGGTAGTTGCGTGAATTTACTGTATGTAGATGAGTATTTAGATACTATATAATAGTAATAGACATTGATTTTAAAATAATTAGCATGAAAAGACTTAAAATTAGTTTTTTGTCGTAGTTGCATGAATTTATGGTATGCATTTGTTAGATAAGTCTCTAGATACTGTATAACAGTGATAGAGATTGATTTTCAAGTAATTAGCGTGAAAAGACTTGAAACAAGTTTTTTTCTGTAGTATTTGTTGAATTTATAGATAGATAAGTCTGTGGATACACTATATAATAGTGATAGACTTTGATTTCCAATAAATTAGCATGAAAATACTTGAAACTAGTTTTCTTGTCGTAGTTGCATGAATTTATTGTATGTACTTGATATATGAGTCTCTAGATACTACATAATAGTGATAGATATTGATTTTCATGCAATTAGCATGAAAATACTTGAAACTAGTTTTTTTTGTCGTAGTTGCATGAATTTATTGTATGTACTTGATATATATGAGTCTCTAGATACTACATAATAGTGATAGATATTGATTTTCGTGTAATTAGCATGAAAATACTTAAAACTAGTTTTTTTGTGGTAATTGCATGAATTTATAGTATGCATTTGATAGATAAGTGTCTAGATACTATATAATAGTGATACACATTGATTTTCAAGTAATTAGCATGAAGAGACTTGAACTAGATTTTTTGTGGTAGTTGCAGGAATTTGTTGTATGTATGTGATAGATGCGTCTCTAGATACTATGTAATAGTGATAGAGATTGATTTTAAAGTAATTAGCATGAAAAGACTTCAAACAAGTTTTTTTGTGGTAGTTGTAGAATTTATAGTGTGTATTTGATAGATAAGTCTCTGGACACTATATAATAGTGATAGACTTTGATTTCCAATAAATTAGCATGAAAAGACTTGAAACTAGCTTTTTTGTGGTAGTTGCGTGAATTTACTGTATGTAGATGAGTATTTAGATACTATATAATAGTAATAGACATTGATTTTAAAATAATTAGCATGAAAAGACTTAAAATTAGTTTTTTGTCGTAGTTGCATGAATTTATGGTATGCATTTGTTAGATAAGTCTCTAGATACTGTATAACAGTGATAGAGATTGATTTTCAAGTAATTAGCGTGAAAAGACTTGAAACAAGTTTTTTTCTGTAGTATTTGTTGAATTTATAGATAGATAAGTCTGTGGATACACTATATAATAGTGATAGACTTTGATTTCCAATAAATTAGCATGAAAATACTTGAAACTAGTTTTCTTGTCGTAGTTGCATGAATTTATTGTATGTACTTGATATATGAGTCTCTAGATACTACATAATAGTGATAGATATTGATTTTCATGCAATTAGCATGAAAATACTTGAAACTAGTTTTTTTTGTCGTAGTTGCATGAATTTATTGTATGTACTTGATATATATGAGTCTCTAGATACTACATAATAGTGATAGATATTGATTTTCGTGTAATTAGCATGAAAATACTTAAAACTAGTTTTTTTGTGGTAATTGCATGAATTTATAGTATGCATTTGATAGATAAGTGTCTAGATACTATATAATAGTGATACACATTGATTTTCAAGTAATTAGCATGAAGAGACTTGAACTAGATTTTTTGTGGTAGTTGCAGGAATTTGTTGTATGTATGTGATAGATGCGTCTCTAGATACTATGTAATAGTGATAGAGATTGATTTTAAAGTAATTAGCATGAAAAGACTTCAAACAAGTTTTTTTGTGGTAGTTGTAGAATTTATAGTGTGTATTTGATAGATAAGTCTCTGGACACTATATAATAGTGATAGACTTTGATTTCCAATAAATTAGCATGAAAAGACTTGAAACTAGCTTTTTTGTGGTAGTTGCGTGAATTTACTGTATGTAGATGAGTATTTAGATACTATATAATAGTAATAGACATTGATTTTAAAATAATTAGCATGAAAAGACTTAAAATTAGTTTTTTGTCGTAGTTGCATGAATTTATGGTATGCATTTGTTAGATAAGTCTCTAGATACTGTATAACAGTGATAGAGATTGATTTTCAAGTAATTAGCGTGAAAAGACTTGAAACAAGTTTTTTCTGTAGTATTTGTTGAATTTATAGATAGATAAGTCTGTGGATACACTATATAATAGTGATAGACTTTGATTTCCAATAAATTAGCATGAAAATACTTGAAACTAGTTTTCTTGTCGTAGTTGCATGAATTTATTGTATGTACTTGATATATGAGTCTCTAGATACTACATAATAGTGATAGATATTGATTTTCATGCAATTAGCATGAAAATACTTGAAACTAGTTTTTTTTGTCGTAGTTGCATGAATTTATTGTATGTACTTGATATATATGAGTCTCTAGATACTACATAATAGTGATAGATATTGATTTTCGTGTAATTAGCATGAAAATACTTAAAACTAGTTTTTTTGTGGTAATTGCATGAATTTATAGTATGCATTTGATAGATAAGTGTCTAGATACTATATAATAGTGATACACATTGATTTTCAAGTAATTAGCATGAAGAGACTTGAACTAGATTTTTTGTGGTAGTTGCAGGAATTTGTTGTATGTATGTGATAGATGCGTCTCTAGATACTATGTAATAGTGATAGAGATTGATTTTAAAGTAATTAGCATGAAAAGACTTCAAACAAGTTTTTTTGTGGTAGTTGTAGAATTTATAGTGTGTATTTGATAGATAAGTCTCTGGACACTATATAATAGTGATAGACTTTGATTTCCAATAAATTAGCATGAAAAGACTTGAAACTAGCTTTTTTGTGGTAGTTGCGTGAATTTACTGTATGTAGATGAGTATTTAGATACTATATAATAGTAATAGACATTGATTTTAAAATAATTAGCATGAAAAGACTTAAAATTAGTTTTTTGTCGTAGTTGCATGAATTTATGGTATGCATTTGTTAGATAAGTCTCTAGATACTGTATAACAGTGATAGAGATTGATTTTCAAGTAATTAGCGTGAAAAGACTTGAAACAAGTTTTTTCTGTAGTATTTGTTGAATTTATAGATAGATAAGTCTGTGGATACACTATATAATAGTGATAGACTTTGATTTCCAATAAATTAGCATGAAAATACTTGAAACTAGTTTTCTTGTCGTAGTTGCATGAATTTATTGTATGTACTTGATATATGAGTCTCTAGATACTACATAATAGTGATAGATATTGATTTTCATGTAATTAGCATGAAAATACTTGAAACTAGTTTTTTTTGTCGTAGTTGCATGAATTTATTGTATGTACTTGATATATATGAGTCTCTAGATACTACATAATAGTGATAGATATTGATTTTCGTGTAATTAGCATGAAAATACTTAAAACTAGTTTTTTTGTGGTAATTGCATGAATTTATAGTATGCATTTGATAGATAAGTGTCTAGATACTATATAATAGTGATACACATTGATTTTCAAGTAATTAGCATGAAGAGACTTGAACTAGATTTTTTGTGGTAGTTGCAGGAATTTGTTGTATGTATGTGATAGATGCGTCTCTAGATACTATGTAATAGTGATAGAGATTGATTTTAAAGTAATTAGCATGAAAAGACTTCAAACAAGTTTTTTTGTGGTAGTTGTAGAATTTATAGTGTGTATTTGATAGATAAGTCTCTGGACACTATATAATAGTGATAGACTTTGATTTCCAATAAATTAGCATGAAAAGACTTGAAACTAGCTTTTTTGTGGTAGTTGCGTGAATTTACTGTATGTAGATGAGTATTTAGATACTATATAATAGTAATAGACATTGATTTTAAAATAATTAGCATGAAAAGACTTAAAATTAGTTTTTTGTCGTAGTTGCATGAATTTATGGTATGCATTTGTTAGATAAGTCTCTAGATACTGTATAACAGTGATAGAGATTGATTTTCAAGTAATTAGCGTGAAAAGACTTGAAACAAGTTTTTTCTGTAGTATTTGTTGAATTTATAGATAGATAAGTCTGTGGATACACTATATAATAGTGATAGACTTTGATTTCCAATAAATTAGCATGAAAATACTTGAAACTAGTTTTCTTGTCGTAGTTGCATGAATTTATTGTATGTACTTGATATATGAGTCTCTAGATACTACATAATAGTGATAGATATTGATTTTCATGTAATTAGCATGAAAATACTTGAAACTAGTTTTTTTTGTCGTAGTTGCATGAATTTATTGTATGTACTTGATATATATGAGTCTCTAGATACTACATAATAGTGATAGATATTGATTTTCGTGTAATTAGCATGAAAATACTTAAAACTAGTTTTTTTGTGGTAATTGCATGAATTTATAGTATGCATTTGATAGATAAGTGTCTAGATACTATATAATAGTGATACACATTGATTTTCAAGTAATTAGCATGAAGAGACTTGAACTAGATTTTTTGTGGTAGTTGCAGGAATTTGTTGTATGTATGTGATAGATGCGTCTCTAGATACTATGTAATAGTGATAGAGATTGATTTTAAAGTAATTAGCATGAAAAGACTTCAAACAAGTTTTTTTGTGGTAGTTGTAGAATTTATAGTGTGTATTTGATAGATAAGTCTCTGGACACTATATAATAGTGATAGACTTTGATTTCCAATAAATTAGCATGAAAAGACTTGAAACTAGCTTTTTTGTGGTAGTTGCGTGAATTTACTGTATGTAGATGAGTATTTAGATACTATATAATAGTAATAGACATTGATTTTAAAATAATTAGCATGAAAAGACTTAAAATTAGTTTTTTGTCGTAGTTGCATGAATTTATGGTATGCATTTGTTAGATAAGTCTCTAGATACTGTATAACAGTGATAGAGATTGATTTTCAAGTAATTAGCGTGAAAAGACTTGAAACAAGTTTTTTTCTGTAGTATTTGTTGAATTTATAGATAGATAAGTCTGTGGATACACTATATAATAGTGATAGACTTTGATTTCCAATAAATTAGCATGAAAATACTTGAAACTAGTTTTCTTGTCGTAGTTGCATGAATTTATTGTATGTACTTGATATATGAGTCTCTAGATACTACATAATAGTGATAGATATTGATTTTCATGTAATTAGCATGAAAATACTTGAAACTAGTTTTTTTTGTCGTAGTTGCATGAATTTATTGTATGTACTTGATATATATGAGTCTCTAGATACTACATAATAGTGATAGATATTGATTTTCGTGTAATTAGCATGAAAATACTTAAAACTAGTTTTTTTGTGGTAATTGCATGAATTTATAGTATGCATTTGATAGATAAGTGTCTAGATACTATATAATAGTGATACACATTGATTTTCAAGTAATTAGCATGAAGAGACTTGAACTAGATTTTTTGTGGTAGTTGCAGGAATTTGTTGTATGTATGTGATAGATGCGTCTCTAGATACTATGTAATAGTGATAGAGATTGATTTTAAAGTAATTAGCATGAAAAGACTTCAAACAAGTTTTTTTGTGGTAGTTGTAGAATTTATAGTTGTATTTGATAGATAAGTCTCTGGACACTATATAATAGTGATAGACTTTGATTTCCAATAAATTAGCATGAAAAGACTTGAAACTAGCTTTTTTGTGGTAGTTGCGTGAATTTACTGTATGTAGATGAGTATTTAGATACTATATAATAGTAATAGACATTGATTTTAAAATAATTAGCATGAAAAGACTTAAAATTAGTTTTTTGTCGTAGTTGCATGAATTTATGGTATGCATTTGTTAGATAAGTCTCTAGATACTGTATAACAGTGATAGAGATTGATTTTCAAGTAATTAGCGTGAAAAGACTTGAAACAAGTTTTTTCTGTAGTATTTGTTGAATTTATAGATAGATAAGTCTGTGGATACACTATATAATAGTGATAGACTTTGATTTCCAATAAATTAGCATGAAAATACTTGAAACTAGTTTTCTTGTCGTAGTTGCATGAATTTATTGTATGTACTTGATATATGAGTCTCTAGATACTACATAATAGTGATAGATATTGATTTTCATGTAATTAGCATGAAAATACTTGAAACTAGTTTTTTTTGTCGTAGTTGCATGAATTTATTGTATGTACTTGATATATATGAGTCTCTAGATACTACATAATAGTGATAGATATTGATTTTCGTGTAATTAGCATGAAAATACTTAAAACTAGTTTTTTTGTGGTAATTGCATGAATTTATAGTATGCATTTGATAGATAAGTGTCTAGATACTATATAATAGTGATACACATTGATTTTCAAGTAATTAGCATGAAGAGACTTGAACTAGATTTTTTGTGGTAGTTGCAGGAATTTGTTGTATGTATGTGATAGATGCGTCTCTAGATACTATGTAATAGTGATAGAGATTGATTTTAAAGTAATTAGCATGAAAAGACTTCAAACAAGTTTTTTTGTGGTAGTTGTAGAATTTATAGTGTGTATTTGATAGATAAGTCTCTGGACACTATATAATAGTGATAGACTTTGATTTCCAATAAATTAGCATGAAAAGACTTGAAACTAGCTTTTTTGTGGTAGTTGCGTGAATTTACTGTATGTAGATGAGTATTTAGATACTATATAATAGTAATAGACATTGATTTTAAAATAATTAGCATGAAAAGACTTAAAATTAGTTTTTTGTCGTAGTTGCATGAATTTATGGTATGCATTTGTTAGATAAGTCTCTAGATACTGTATAACAGTGATAGAGATTGATTTTCAAGTAATTAGCGTGAAAAGACTTGAAACAAGTTTTTTCTGTAGTATTTGTTGAATTTATAGATAGATAAGTCTGTGGATACACTATATAATAGTGATAGACTTTGATTTCCAATAAATTAGCATGAAAATACTTGAAACTAGTTTTCTTGTCGTAGTTGCATGAATTTATTGTATGTACTTGATATATGAGTCTCTAGATACTACATAATAGTGATAGATATTGATTTTCATGTAATTAGCATGAAAATACTTGAAACTAGTTTTTTTTGTCGTAGTTGCATGAATTTATTGTATGTACTTGATATATATGAGTCTCTAGATACTACATAATAGTGATAGATATTGATTTTCGTGTAATTAGCATGAAAATACTTAAAACTAGTTTTTTTGTGGTAATTGCATGAATTTATAGTATGCATTTGATAGATAAGTGTCTAGATACTATATAATAGTGATACACATTGATTTTCAAGTAATTAGCATGAAGAGACTTGAACTAGATTTTTTGTGGTAGTTGCAGGAATTTGTTGTATGTATGTGATAGATGCGTCTCTAGATACTATGTAATAGTGATAGAGATTGATTTTAAAGTAATTAGCATGAAAAGACTTCAAACAAGTTTTTTTGTGGTAGTTGTAGAATTTATAGTGTGTATTTGATAGATAAGTCTCTGGACACTATATAATAGTGATAGACTTTGATTTCCAATAAATTAGCATGAAAAGACTTGAAACTAGCTTTTTTGTGGTAGTTGCGTGAATTTACTGTATGTAGATGAGTATTTAGATACTATATAATAGTAATAGACATTGATTTTAAAATAATTAGCATGAAAAGACTTAAAATTAGTTTTTTGTCGTAGTTGCATGAATTTATGGTATGCATTTGTTAGATAAGTCTCTAGATACTGTATAACAGTGATAGAGATTGATTTTCAAGTAATTAGCGTGAAAAGACTTGAAACAAGTTTTTTCTGTAGTATTTGTTGAATTTATAGATAGATAAGTCTGTGGATACACTATATAATAGTGATAGACTTTGATTTCCAATAAATTAGCATGAAAATACTTGAAACTAGTTTTCTTGTCGTAGTTGCATGAATTTATTGTATGTACTTGATATATGAGTCTCTAGATACTACATAATAGTGATAGATATTGATTTTCATGTAATTAGCATGAAAATACTTGAAACTAGTTTTTTTTGTCGTAGTTGCATGAATTTATTGTATGTACTTGATATATATGAGTCTCTAGATACTACATAATAGTGATAGATATTGATTTTCGTGTAATTAGCATGAAAATACTTAAAACTAGTTTTTTTGTGGTAATTGCATGAATTTATAGTATGCATTTGATAGATAAGTGTCTAGATACTATATAATAGTGATACACATTGATTTTCAAGTAATTAGCATGAAGAGACTTGAACTAGATTTTTTGTGGTAGTTGCAGGAATTTGTTGTATGTATGTGATAGATGCGTCTCTAGATACTATGTAATAGTGATAGAGATTGATTTTAAAGTAATTAGCATGAAAAGACTTCAAACAAGTTTTTTTGTGGTAGTTGTAGAATTTATAGTATGTATTTGATAGATAAGTCTCTGGACACTATATAATAGTGATAGACTTTGATTTCCAATAAATTAGCATGAAAAGACTTGAAACTAGCTTTTTTGTGGTAGTTGCGTGAATTTACTGTATGTAGATGAGTATTTAGATACTATATAATAGTAATAGACATTGATTTTAAAATAATTAGCATGAAAAGACTTAAAATTAGTTTTTTGTCGTAGTTGCATGAATTTATGGTATGCATTTGTTAGATAAGTCTCTAGATACTGTATAACAGTGATAGAGATTGATTTTCAAGTAATTAGCGTGAAAAGACTTGAAACAAGTTTTTTCTGTAGTATTTGTTGAATTTATAGATAGATAAGTCTGTGGATACACTATATAATAGTGATAGACTTTGATTTCCAATAAATTAGCATGAAAATACTTGAAACTAGTTTTCTTGTCGTAGTTGCATGAATTTATTGTATGTACTTGATATATGAGTCTCTAGATACTACATAATAGTGATAGATATTGATTTTCATGTAATTAGCATGAAAATACTTGAAACTAGTTTTTTTTGTCGTAGTTGCATGAATTTATTGTATGTACTTGATATATATGAGTCTCTAGATACTACATAATAGTGATAGATATTGATTTTCGTGTAATTAGCATGAAAATACTTAAAACTAGTTTTTTTGTGGTAATTGCATGAATTTATAGTATGCATTTGATAGATAAGTGTCTAGATACTATATAATAGTGATACACATTGATTTTCAAGTAATTAGCATGAAGAGACTTGAACTAGATTTTTTGTGGTAGTTGCAGGAATTTGTTGTATGTATGTGATAGATGCGTCTCTAGATACTATGTAATAGTGATAGAGATTGATTTTAAAGTAATTAGCATGAAAAGACTTCAAACAAGTTTTTTTGTGGTAGTTGTAGAATTTATAGTGTGTATTTGATAGATAAGTCTCTGGACACTATATAATAGTGATAGACTTTGATTTCCAATAAATTAGCATGAAAAGACTTGAAACTAGCTTTTTTGTGGTAGTTGCGTGAATTTACTGTATGTAGATGAGTATTTAGATACTATATAATAGTAATAGACATTGATTTTAAAATAATTAGCATGAAAAGACTTAAAATTAGTTTTTTGTCGTAGTTGCATGAATTTATGGTATGCATTTGTTAGATAAGTCTCTAGATACTGTATAACAGTGATAGAGATTGATTTTCAAGTAATTAGCGTGAAAAGACTTGAAACAAGTTTTTTCTGTAGTATTTGTTGAATTTATAGATAGATAAGTCTGTGGATACACTATATAATAGTGATAGACTTTGATTTCCAATAAATTAGCATGAAAATACTTGAAACTAGTTTTCTTGTCGTAGTTGCATGAATTTATTGTATGTACTTGATATATGAGTCTCTAGATACTACATAATAGTGATAGATATTGATTTTCATGTAATTAGCATGAAAATACTTGAAACTAGTTTTTTTTGTCGTAGTTGCATGAATTTATTGTATGTACTTGATATATATGAGTCTCTAGATACTACATAATAGTGATAGATATTGATTTTCGTGTAATTAGCATGAAAATACTTAAAACTAGTTTTTTTGTGGTAATTGCATGAATTTATAGTATGCATTTGATAGATAAGTGTCTAGATACTATATAATAGTGATACACATTGATTTTCAAGTAATTAGCATGAAGAGACTTGAACTAGATTTTTTGTGGTAGTTGCAGGAATTTGTTGTATGTATGTGATAGATGCGTCTCTAGATACTATGTAATAGTGATAGAGATTGATTTTAAAGTAATTAGCATGAAAAGACTTCAAACAAGTTTTTTTGTGGTAGTTGTAGAATTTATAGTATGTATTTGATAGATAAGTCTCTGGACACTATATAATAGTGATAGACTTTGATTTCCAATAAATTAGCATGAAAAGACTTGAAACTAGCTTTTTTGTGGTAGTTGCGTGAATTTACTGTATGTAGATGAGTATTTAGATACTATATAATAGTAATAGACATTGATTTTAAAATAATTAGCATGAAAAGACTTAAAATTAGTTTTTTGTCGTAGTTGCATGAATTTATGGTATGCATTTGTTAGATAAGTCTCTAGATACTGTATAACAGTGATAGAGATTGATTTTCAAGTAATTAGCGTGAAAAGACTTGAAACAAGTTTTTTCTGTAGTATTTGTTGAATTTATAGATAGATAAGTCTGTGGATACACTATATAATAGTGATAGACTTTGATTTCCAATAAATTAGCATGAAAATACTTGAAACTAGTTTTCTTGTCGTAGTTGCATGAATTTATTGTATGTACTTGATATATGAGTCTCTAGATACTACATAATAGTGATAGATATTGATTTTCATGAATTAGCATGAAAATACTTGAAACTAGTTTTTTTTGTCGTAGTTGCATGAATTTATTGTATGTACTTGATATATATGAGTCTCTAGATACTACATAATAGTGATAGATATTGATTTTCGTGTAATTAGCATGAAAATACTTAAAACTAGTTTTTTTGTGGTAATTGCATGAATTTATAGTATGCATTTGATAGATAAGTGTCTAGATACTATATAATAGTGATACACATTGATTTTCAAGTAATTAGCATGAAGAGACTTGAACTAGATTTTTTGTGGTAGTTGCAGGAATTTGTTGTATGTATGTGATAGATGCGTCTCTAGATACTATGTAATAGTGATAGAGATTGATTTTAAAGTAATTAGCATGAAAAGACTTCAAACAAGTTTTTTTGTGGTAGTTGTAGAATTTATAGTGTGTATTTGATAGATAAGTCTCTGGACACTATATAATAGTGATAGACTTTGATTTCCAATAAATTAGCATGAAAAGACTTGAAACTAGCTTTTTTGTGGTAGTTGCGTGAATTTACTGTATGTAGATGAGTATTTAGATACTATATAATAGTAATAGACATTGATTTTAAAATAATTAGCATGAAAAGACTTAAAATTAGTTTTTTGTCGTAGTTGCATGAATTTATGGTATGCATTTGTTAGATAAGTCTCTAGATACTGTATAACAGTGATAGAGATTGATTTTCAAGTAATTAGCGTGAAAAGACTTGAAACAAGTTTTTTCTGTAGTATTTGTTGAATTTATAGATAGATAAGTCTGTGGATACACTATATAATAGTGATAGACTTTGATTTCCAATAAATTAGCATGAAAATACTTGAAACTAGTTTTCTTGTCGTAGTTGCATGAATTTATTGTATGTACTTGATATATGAGTCTCTAGATACTACATAATAGTGATAGATATTGATTTTCATGAATTAGCATGAAAATACTTGAAACTAGTTTTTTTTGTCGTAGTTGCATGAATTTATTGTATGTACTTGATATATATGAGTCTCTAGATACTACATAATAGTGATAGATATTGATTTTCGTGTAATTAGCATGAAAATACTTAAAACTAGTTTTTTTGTGGTAATTGCATGAATTTATAGTATGCATTTGATAGATAAGTGTCTAGATACTATATAATAGTGATACACATTGATTTTCAAGTAATTAGCATGAAGAGACTTGAACTAGATTTTTTGTGGTAGTTGCAGGAATTTGTTGTATGTATGTGATAGATGCGTCTCTAGATACTATGTAATAGTGATAGAGATTGATTTTAAAGTAATTAGCATGAAAAGACTTCAAACAAGTTTTTTTGTGGTAGTTGTAGAATTTATAGTATGTATTTGATAGATAAGTCTCTGGACACTATATAATAGTGATAGACTTTGATTTCCAATAAATTAGCATGAAAAGACTTGAAACTAGCTTTTTTGTGGTAGTTGCGTGAATTTACTGTATGTAGATGAGTATTTAGATACTATATAATAGTAATAGACATTGATTTTAAAATAATTAGCATGAAAAGACTTAAAATTAGTTTTTTGTCGTAGTTGCATGAATTTATGGTATGCATTTGTTAGATAAGTCTCTAGATACTGTATAACAGTGATAGAGATTGATTTTCAAGTAATTAGCGTGAAAAGACTTGAAACAAGTTTTTTCTGTAGTATTTGTTGAATTTATAGATAGATAAGTCTGTGGATACACTATATAATAGTGATAGACTTTGATTTCCAATAAATTAGCATGAAAATACTTGAAACTAGTTTTCTTGTCGTAGTTGCATGAATTTATTGTATGTACTTGATATATGAGTCTCTAGATACTACATAATAGTGATAGATATTGATTTTCATGTAATTAGCATGAAAATACTTGAAACTAGTTTTTTTTGTCGTAGTTGCATGAATTTATTGTATGTACTTGATATATATGAGTCTCTAGATACTACATAATAGTGATAGATATTGATTTTCGTGTAATTAGCATGAAAATACTTAAAACTAGTTTTTTTGTGGTAATTGCATGAATTTATAGTATGCATTTGATAGATAAGTGTCTAGATACTATATAATAGTGATACACATTGATTTTCAAGTAATTAGCATGAAGAGACTTGAACTAGATTTTTTGTGGTAGTTGCAGGAATTTGTTGTATGTATGTGATAGATGCGTCTCTAGATACTATGTAATAGTGATAGAGATTGATTTTAAAGTAATTAGCATGAAAAGACTTCAAACAAGTTTTTTTGTGGTAGTTGTAGAATTTATAGTGTGTATTTGATAGATAAGTCTCTGGACACTATATAATAGTGATAGACTTTGATTTCCAATAAATTAGCATGAAAAGACTTGAAACTAGCTTTTTTGTGGTAGTTGCGTGAATTTACTGTATGTAGATGAGTATTTAGATACTATATAATAGTAATAGACATTGATTTTAAAATAATTAGCATGAAAAGACTTAAAATTAGTTTTTTGTCGTAGTTGCATGAATTTATGGTATGCATTTGTTAGATAAGTCTCTAGATACTGTATAACAGTGATAGAGATTGATTTTCAAGTAATTAGCGTGAAAAGACTTGAAACAAGTTTTTTCTGTAGTATTTGTTGAATTTATAGATAGATAAGTCTGTGGATACACTATATAATAGTGATAGACTTTGATTTCCAATAAATTAGCATGAAAATACTTGAAACTAGTTTTCTTGTCGTAGTTGCATGAATTTATTGTATGTACTTGATATATGAGTCTCTAGATACTACATAATAGTGATAGATATTGATTTTCATGAATTAGCATGAAAATACTTGAAACTAGTTTTTTTTGTCGTAGTTGCATGAATTTATTGTATGTACTTGATATATATGAGTCTCTAGATACTACATAATAGTGATAGATATTGATTTTCGTGTAATTAGCATGAAATACTTAAAACTAGTTTTTTGTGGTAATTGCATGAATTTATAGTATGCATTTGATAGATAAGTGTCTAGATACTATATAATAGTGATACACATTGATTTTCAAGTAATTAGCATGAAGAGACTTGAACTAGATTTTTTGTGGTAGTTGCAGGAATTTGTTGTATGTATGTGATAGATGCGTCTCTAGATACTATGTAATAGTGATAGAGATTGATTTTAAGTAATTAGCATGAAAAGACTTCAAACAAGTTTTTTTGTGGTAGTTGTAGATTTATAGTTGTATTTGATAGATAAGTCTCTGGACACTTATAATAGTGATAGACTTTGATTTCCAATAAATTAGCATGAAAAGACTTGAAACTAGCTTTTTTGTGGTAGTTGCGTGAATTTACTGTATGTAGATGAGTATTTAGATACTATATAATAGTAATAGACATTGATTTTAAAATAATTAGCATGAAAGACTTAAAATTAGTTTTTTGTCGTAGTTGCATGAATTTATGGTATGCATTTGTTAGATAGTCTTAGATACTGTATAACAGTGATAGAGATTGATTTTCAAGTAATTAGCGTGAAAAGACTTGAAACAAGTTTTTTCTGTAGTATTTGTTGAATTTATAGATAGATAGTCTGTGGATACCTATTAATAGTGATAGACTTGATTCCAATAAATTAGCATGAAAATACTTGAAACTAGTTTTTTGTGTGTATTGCATGAATTTATGTTGTAGATAGTAAGTCTAGATACTATATAATAGTGATAGACATTGATTTTCAAGTAATTAGCATAAAAGACTTGAAACTAGTTTTTTGTCGTAGTTGCATGAATTTATGTATGTTTGATAGATAAGTCTCTAGATACTGTAATAGTGATAGAGATTGATTTTCAAGTAATTAGCATGAAAAGACTTAAAACAAGTTTTTTTTGTGTATTTGTTGAATTTATTAGATAGATAAGTCTAGATACACTATATAATAGTGATAGACTTTGATTTCCAATAAATTAGCATGAAAGACTTGAAACTAGTTTTTTGTGGTAGTTGCGTGAATTTATTGTATGTATGATATAGATCTCTAGATACTATAATAGTGATAGATTGATTTTAAATAATTAGCATGAAAAGACTTAAACAAGTTTTTTTGTCGTAGTTGCATGAATTTATGTATGTATTTGATAGATAAGTCTCTAGATACTATAATAGTGATAGAGATTGATTTTCAGTAATTAGCATGAAAAGACTTGAAACTAGTTTTTTGTGGTAGTTGCTTGAATTTATAGTATGATTTGATAGATAAGTGTCTGATACTATATAATAGTGATAGACATTGATTTTCAATAATTAGCATGAAAATACTTGAAACTAGTTTTTTTGTCGTAGTTGCATGAATTTATTGTATGTATGTGATAATGGTCTCTAGATACTATGTAATAGTGATAGAGATTGATTTTCAAGTAATTAGCATGAAAAGACTTGAAACTAGTTTTTTTGTCGTAGTTGCATGAATTTATAGTATGTATTGATAGATAAGTCTCTAGATACTATATAATAGTGATAGATTTGATTTTCAATAATTAGCATGAAAATACTTGAAACTAGTTTTTTTGTGGTAGTTGCATGAATTTATAGTATGCATTGAGATAAGTTCTAGATACTATATAATAGTGATAGACATTGATTTTCAAGTAATTAGCATGAAAAGACTTAAACTAGTTTTTTGTGGTAGTTGCATGAATTTGTATGTTTGTAGATAGAGTCTCTAGATACTATATAATAGTGATAGAGATTGATTTCAATAATTAGCATGAAAAGACTTAAACAAGTTTTTTTGTGGTATTTGTATGAATTTTAGATAGATAAGTCTGGACACTATATAATAGTGATAGACTTTGATTTCCAATAAATTAGCATGAAAAGACTTGAAACTAGTTTTTTGTGGTAGTTGCGTGAATTTACTGTATGTTGATATATGAGTCTCTAGATACTAATAATAGTAATAGACATTGATTTTAAAATAATTAGCATGAAAAGACTTAAATTATTTTTTTGTCGTAGTTGCATGAATTTATGGTATGTATTTGATAGATAAGTCTCTAGATACTGTATAACAGTGATAGAGATTGATTTCAAGTAATTAGCATGAAAAGACTTGAAACTTTTTTTTGGTAGTTGTTGAATTTATAGTATGATTTGATAGATAAGTCTGTGGTATATAATAGTGATAGATTGATTTCCAATAAATTAGCATGAAAATACTTGAAACTAGTTTTTTTGTCGTAGTTGCATGAATTTATTGTATGTACTTGATAATGAGTCTCTAGATACTATATAGTGATAGATATTGATTTTCAGTAATTAGCATGAAAAACTTGAAACTAGTTTTTTTGTCGTAGTTGCATGAATTTATTGTATGTACTTGATAGATATGAGTCTCTAGATACTACATAATAGTGATAGATTTGATTTTCGTGTAATTAGCATGAAAATACTTAAAACTAGTTTTTTTGTGGTAATTGCATGAATTTATGTATGTAGCATTTGAGTAAGTGTCTAGATACTATATAATAGTGATACACATTGATTTTCAAGTAATTAGCATGAAGAGACTTGAACTAGTTTTTTGTGGTAGTTGCAGGAATTTTGTATGTTTGTGATAGAGTCTCTAGATACTAATAATAGTGATAGAGATTGATTTTCAATAATTAGCATGAAAAGACTTCAAACAAGTTTTTTTTGTGGTATTTGTTTGAATTTATAGATAGATAAGTCTCTGGACACTATAATAGTGATAGACTTTGATTTCCAATAAATTAGCATGAAAAGACTTGAAACTAGTTTTTTGTGGTAGTTGCGTGAATTTACTGTATGTAGTAATGAGTCTTAGATACTAATAATAGTAATAGACATTGATTTTAAAATAATTAGCATGAAAAGACTTAAAATTAGTTTTTTGTCGTAGTTGCATGAATTTATGGTATGCATTTGTTAGATAAGTCTCTAGATACTATAACAGTGATAGAGATTGATTTTCAAGTAATTAGCATGAAAAGACTTGAAACAAGTTTTTTTGTAGTATTGTTGAATTTATAGTATGTTTGATAGATAAGTCTGTGGATACTATATAATAGTGATAGACTTTGATTTCCAATAAATTAGCATGAAAATACTTGAAACTAGTTTTTTGTCGTAGTTGCATGAATTTATTGTATGTACTTGATATATGAGTCTCTAGATACTATATAGTGATAGAGATTGATTTTCAGTAATTAGCATGAAAATACTTGAAACTAGTTTTTTTGTCGTAGTTGCATGAATTTATTAGTATGTATTGATATATGAGTCTCTAGATACTATATAATAGTGATAGATTTGATTTTCGTGTAATTAGCATGAAAATACTTAAAACTAGTTTTTTTGTGGTAATTGCATGAATTTTAGTATGTGATGAGATAAGTGTCTAGATACTATATAATAGTGATACACATTGATTTTCAAGTAATTAGCATGAAGAGACTTGAACTAGTTTTTTGGTAGTTGCAGGAATTTGTA
>NW_027174244.1:0-21586 GCF_000499845.2 Phaseolus vulgaris | reverse complement strand
GTTTGAACTTTCCCGATCGCCAAGAACTCTTGGTAACGTCAGCTTTCTAGCCTCATGCTTGGCAATTGTTTTCTTTGCATGGGGGCAGAGACGCCTTTAGGGATCTCTCTTTACCCTCCTGGACTTCAGAACAAAGACCGGCTGACTAGGCGTTCTTTCGAACCTACCTTAGCCACCTTCCAAACTTCTTCACCCTCTGCGCCATACCTGAACTCGTTCGAGACGAGAAGATTTTATCTTGCCTAAGCTCGCACGTAAGCGAGAAGGTCTTTAACTCGCCTGAACTCGCTCATCGGCGAGAAGGTCTTTATCTGGTGCCTCAACTTGCCCAGGGTGTACATCTCCCCCCCTGGATGCACTGAGGACCTTTCTCTTTCTCGCCTGCACTCGCTCGACGGCGAGGAGGTCTTTAACTGGCCTTAACTCGCTCAACGGCGAGAAGGACTTTATCTGGTGCCTCAACTTGCCCAGGGTGTACATCTCCTCCCCCTGGATGCACTGAGGACCTTTCTCTTTCTCGCCTGCACTCGCTCGACGGCGAGGAGGTCTTTAACTGGCCTTAGCTCGACGGCGAGAAGGACTTTATCTGGTGCCTCAACTTGCCCAGGGTGTACATCTCCTCCCCCCTGGATGCACTGAGGACCTTTTCTTTCTCGCCTGCACTCGCTCGACGGCGAGGAGGTCTTTAACTTGCCTCAAAGCGCGAGGGCGTTGAGGTCTTTCATCTGGTGCCTCCGATCGCCGAAAGACGATGAGGACTTTAAAACTTAACTGGTGCCTCCAATCGCCGAAAAACGATGAGGACTTAAAACTTTAACTGGTGCCTCCAATCGCCGAAAAACGATGAGGACTTAAAACTTTAACTGATGCCTCCAATCGCCGAAAAACGATGAGGACTTAAAACTTTAACTGAAAGCATGCGATATATCTTTTCTTGCCTTAAATCACTTACAAGTGACAAGGTCTTTCTTCAAAACTTTTGGAAAACAGCAAACATGCAACTGAAAACGCCTTATACTTCGAAAACTCTTCTTTTATTGGGTGGCCTCATTAAAAACCCTCCTTAGGGAAAAAAGAGTGCCCCCTTAAACTGTTTTAACAGAGACATTGTAATATAACTTTGTGTTTGTCTTTACTTACAAAGCTCTTAACTATAGTACAACTTCAGGTGTGTGGCGTTCCAGGTGCGAGGAATCGCCCCTCCTTCCAGCGTCTCTAAGCGGTAGGCCCGTTCCCGAGCGCCTCGGTTATTCTGAACGGTCCAGTCCACTTGGGTGACAGTTTATTCTCCATCTCGTACTGGTGGGCCTTCCTCATCACCAAGTCGCCTTCTCTAAACTGCCTTGGCATCACCTTTGAGTTGTATCTTCGTTCAACCCTTCTCTTCACGGCTCAGCCTTCAACCTCGCCTCTTCCCTGACCTCATCCAGTAGATCCAGGTTCAGCCTTCTCTCTTCATTCGAGTCTTCCTCTACGAAGTTCTGGAATCTCGGCGAGCTCTCCTGGATCTCCACTGGAATCATGGCATCACACCCATAGACCAAGCTGAACGGGGTCTCATGGGTTCCTGACTGCTCGGTGGTGTGGTACGCCCAGACTATACGGGGCACCTCCTCAGCCCAACTTCCCTTGGCTTTCTCAAGCCTTCTCTTCAAACCTCTCAACAACACCCGATTAGCTGACTCCACCTGGCCATTTGTCTGAGGGTGCTCGACGGATGCAAACACTTGTTGAATTCCCACCCCTTCGCAAAGCTTCTTCAACAGGTGGCTTGCAAACTGCGTCCCATTATCTGACACCAGGCGTTTAGGCACTCCAAACCGGCACACGATGTTCTTCCATACAAAACCTTCGATCTTGTGTGCGGTGATCTGGGCCACTGGTTCTGCTTCAATCCACTTGGTGAAATACTCAATCGCCACCACCAAGTACTTCATCTGCCTGATCGCCAGCGGGAAAGGTCCCAGGATGTCGATTCCCCAAGTATGAAACGGCCAAGGGCTATAGATCGACTTCAACTCCTCGGGAGGTGCCTTATGCCAATCGGCGTGCTGCTGGCATTGTTTACAACATTGGGCATATTTCTTGCAATCTTCTCTCATGGATGGCCAGTAGTAGCCTGCACGGAGAGTCCTCGCGGCCAGAGCTCGACCCCCGACGTGGCTTCCGCATATACCTTCGTGGAGCTCTGCCATGATTCTCGTGCACTTCTCGCCGTGTATACATTCCAGGAGCGGGTGAGTGAACCCAAACCTGTACAGATCGCCATCAATCAACGTATACTTGCTGGAATTTTTCTTTACCTTCCTAGCTTCTGTCGGATCCAGCGGGAGGAGGCCATCTGCCAGGCACCGTTGTACTGTGTTATCCAAGTGTCTGGCTCATGGGTGGCGCAGACCTGCATCACGTCCACCTTCTCTCCTCGACATGCTCTAATTCTCGGCGATCTCAGAGTTTCTTGCGTCAAGGACTTATGGCTTCTCGCTGCTCTTCCGTCGACTTGCTTATCTGAAGGACCAGGTGATCTGCTACAAATGCCCTTGGCGTCTTCAGAGTTTCTTGAATCACCGTCCTCTGCCTACCCCCCTTGCCTGAGCTGGCGAGCTTAGCAAGCAAGTCAGCTCGGGCATTCTGCTCTCTGGGCACATGTACTACTTCAAAGGAGGCAAAGGAACTCTTCAATTCCTGCACATACGCCAAGTAAGCCGCCATTTGTGGATCTTTAGCCTGGAACTCGCCTGTTACTTGCCCCGTGACTAGCAGCGAGTCACTCTTAGCCATCAGCACCCTAGCTCCCATCTCCTTGGCCAGCAAAATCCCGGCGATCAGCGCCTCATACTCTGCTTGATTGTTGCTGGCTTTGAAGGCAAACCTCAAAGATTGTTCGATCAGCACGCCGTTGGGTCCTTCCAATATGACTCCAGCACCGCTGCCCTGCTGGTTCGACGATCCATCCACCGAAAGTACCCAACGGAAATCGTCTCCTTCAACCCGCGTCGCCTCTGATGAGAGCTCAACCACGAAATCTGCAAAGATTTGCCCCTTGATCGGGCCTCGGGGCTCGTACTTAATATCAAACTCTGACAACTCTACCGCCCACTTCACCATCCTTCCCGCAACGTCGGGTTTCTTCAAGACCTTCTGGATGGGCAGGTCAGTCATCACCAGTATTGTGAAACTGTGGAAGTAGTGGCGCAACCTCCTCGCCGAAAACACCACAGCCAGCGCAGCCTTCTCCAGGGCCTGATATCTCGTTTCTGGGCCCTGCAACACCTTGCTCACAAAATAAATAGGCTTCTGAGCCTGATCTTGATCCTGGGCGAGCACCGCACTCACCGCCCTCTCAGTCACAGCAAAATACAACCTGAGAGGGATTCCCGCCAGCGGTTTGCACAGAACCGGCGGGCTCGCCAGATACTCCTTCAGTTTGACGAAAGCTTCCTCGCACTCTTTCGTCCAAACAAACTTATTATTGCGCCGCAGACATTGAAAATAGGGATGCCCCTTTTCTCCGCTAGCTGACACGAAGCGAGATAGGGCTGCCATCCGACCTGTTAGCTGCTGGACTTCTTTCACCGTAGCCGGGCTCTCATCGCCAAGATGGCGGCACACTTGTCTGGGTTGGCTTCTATTCCTCTTTCAGTCAAGAGAAACCCAAAAACTTTCCAGCCTCCACGCCGAAAATGCATTTCTCCGGGTTGAGCTTTAACTTGAACTTGGCGATCGTCGTGAACAATTCTTCCAAGTCTGCAACGTGCTTGCTTTTCCTGCGAGGTCACGACCATGTCATCGACGTAGGCTTGCACGTTCCTTCCCAGCATTGGTGCAAGTACTCGATCCATCAGCCTCTGGTACGTGGCCCCCGCGTTCTTCAGCCCAAACGGCATCACCTTATAGCAGTAGCACGATCTCTCCGTCATGAAGGCTGTTTTCTCTTCATCCATGGGATGCATCTTGATCTGATTATAGCCCGAGAAGGCATCCAGGAAACTCAGCAGCTTGCACCCTGCAGCACTATCAACCAGGGCATCAATGCTTGGTAAAGGATACGAATCCTTTGGGCAAGCTTTGTTCAGATCGGTGAAATCGACGCACATGCGCCATTTCCCGTTACTCTTCTTCACCAGTACGACATTTGCCAACCATTCAGGGTACTGGACTTCCCTGATGTGGCCTGCAGCGAGGAGTTTCTGTGTTTCGTCCCTGATCGCCTGCCTCCTCTCCTCGTTGAATTTTCTTCTCCTTTGTCGCACCGGTCTCACCATGTTGTCCATCGCCAGATGATGGCACAAGAAGTCGGGATCAATCCCGGGCATGTCCGAAGCGGACCATGCAAACGCGTCCAGATGCCGCTCAATCACCTTGGCGATCTGGTCCTGGAGATCGACCTCCAGAGATCTTCCCTTGAAGATTTTCCTCCGATCTCCTTTTCGAGCCACTGCTCGACAGGTTTAGGCCTGGATTCTCTGGCGATCACCGCCCTGGCGATTCCCTGTTCCCTTGCTTCCTCGGGGCGATTCCGCGCCTCTTCCTCCTCCAGGCCAGCATTCCTCTCCCCTAGCTCAGCGTCTACCATCTCTACATCCCTTCCGGCGGCCTCCTCTGTTACCGGCGGTCTGGGCTTCACACCGGGAGGTGGGGTGGTTGTTACATAACTCACTGATCTTTTGTTTTTCAGGCTATTCTCATAGCACCTTTTCGCTTCTTTCTGATCAGACTTGATCGTGATCACCACCCCTTCCATGGACGGCAACTTCACCTTCATGTGCCGAGTCGACGGAATGGCGCCTATCCTGTTAAGAGTGGGCCTTCCCAACAGGATGTTATATGCTGAAGGGGCGTTTACGATGAGGTACTTGATTTTCTCCGTCCTCGACCCAGCCTCATCTGTAAACGTGGTTCTCAGCTCAATGTACCCCCTGACCTCCACCTGGTCACCAGCGAACCCATATAAGCACCCTCCATAGGGCCTTAGCTGGTCAAGGGGCAATTCCAGCTGCGTGAAAGTCGGCCAGAACATCACGTCTGCCGAGCTTCCTTGGTCCACCAGAACTCTGTGGACCTTCCTTCCCGCTGTAACCAACGAAATAACTATGGGATCGTTGTCATGAGGCACAACGTCCCGAAGATCCTGCTTTGTGAACGTAATGTCCACTTCCGGCGAGTGATCTTCAAACATGTCCACTGTCATCACCGATCGCGCATACTTTTTCCTCTGCGATGCGGTGCATCCACCACCTGAGAAACCCCCTGCAATGGTGTGGATCTCCCCGTGGATAGGCATCTCGTGTTGCTGGGCTTCTCCACCTGCTGGCTGGGAACTCGACGCTCCCCCGTCCTCCTATCCAGCAGATAGTCATTTAGGAACCCGCTCTTAACCAGATCGTCGAGCTGATATCCCAAAGACAAACACGAGTCCAAGGTGGCCAAAACATTGGTGGAACTCGCACCAGGCGTCCGGCTTTGACCCCAGCACCTTGTCGCCCACCTTCTCAGGCGCCTTCAACCTAGCAGATATGTTAGGGATGGCGATCAGGTCCGCTAGTCCCATGACAAATTTGTGCTTAGGCGGGCGATTGTATTCCCGGCGTGCTGGTTGCTGGCGCGCTTGGCTTCTTCCCTTGTTTCTCCTGTCGTAAGGATGGCGAGTCCTCTGGTCTTTTCTGGCCGCCGCCGCCGTTTCCAGCACCCTCTGCGGCTGGATCCTGGTCTGGGCGCGTGGCCTGGCGGGAGCCACGCTGCCTCTCTTCTCGGCGACTTCACTCTCGTCGGCGATGTGGGCCACCGCAAGTCGCCTGACTTCAGCAAACGTCGCTGGATGAGCCCTGATCAAGGCCTCGCAGAATGGCCCTGGCTGCACGCCCTTCTTGAAGGCATAGACCAGCATTTCTTCATCCTTGGCCGGCGATCTGACCATCTGCGCTCCGAAGCGATTGAGGTAGTCTCTGAGGGACTCCCCATGGTACTGCCTTATATCAAACAGATCATAAGACACCCTGGGCGGTGCCTTATTCACAATGTACTGCTCGACAAAGATTTTCGAGAACTGTTGAAAATTGGTTATGTGGCCGTTAGGCAGGCTCACAAACCACTCCATCGCCGTTCCCTGGAGCGTACTCACGAACATCTTGCAGTAGACGGCGTCTGACCCTCCCGACAGCATCATCTGCGTGTGGAACGTGGTCAGATGAGCCTCTGGATCCTCCACGCCGGTAAAGACAGCCTTAACCGGAACCACGCTCGTGGGAATAGGCGTGTCGGTAATCGCCTGAACAAAAGGCATTGGGAAAACACGAGGTGGCGTCGACGGCGCCACCTCTTCAGCAGAAGAACGTCCTTGCTGCTCCTGAAGAGCTCGACGCAGCTCCTCAGTCACCTTGCTGAGCTCCTCGTTCCTGGCGCGAGAGGCGACCAGGTCCTCATGTATCCTCGCCTGCTCTACGCGCGAGGCTTCCACAGTTGCCTGCAACGAGCGCATCATCTCTGCCATCTGCGCCATGGTCATGGCGGCGTCGCCTTCAGCAGCGACAGGCGCCACGGGACTGGAACGATTGCTTCTCATTTTTCTCATTAACTTCAGCGAATCACAGGAATGCAGCGAACAAACTTCAACCTCGATCGAATCAGCGATCAATCGGAGAAAACAGTGCGAAACTGTGCAAGAAAACTCAAGAACACCGTAAGCCTTCAAAGAAAACCACAACTTCGCCAGAAACCACCGCTTCCCCGCGAACAACCAAACAAGCGAAAGAACTCGAACTTCCACCAAACAGATTACGCGTAAGCAGCAGAAAACCTTACTCCACCGATCGAAAAGCCAAACGAACGGTTCAAAACGCAAATTCACCGAACGAAACTCAAGAAACAGCGAACGATGGTTGCACCAGCACACAACCACGCAGAAAACTTCGAAAACTTCCAAGAACTCACGCTGTGGATGGGAGCAAGTTTTACACGGCCCCACGGTGGGCGCCTGATGATCCTGCCTGTTGACCGGAACGCTGGAAACTGCCTCGTCAAAGGATCGACGTGCGCACCGCTTCTCACCTCCGTTCCTCTTCGGGATCTACCTCAAGAACCTGCAAAGAAACAGCACGGCGCCGCTGCGGCCGATCGCACTCCAACGCTCAAGTCAGTGACGGTATCACCAAATACTAAGAGAACAAGAACCGTGCAAATCCTCTCTCACAGTCAGCTCTATCACTCGCAAGCGTAAAGTGTATGAACTGAACGTGCGTACCTCAGAAAGTTGTTAAGAACTCTTATATACCTGGTGGCTTTCTCTCTCCTGGCAGTTACAGACTGGACACGTGGCTCGCATCCAACTGTACACGTGCCATCATCTGGAGGCTCCCTGACTTGGCGCTGCTTCTACTCTCATTTTGGCTAAGTTACTTATGCATGGTACTGCCCAGTGCATAGCTAACTTAGGAGTGCGATCTCTACTGGAACTGGCGAGTTAGGGGCCTTCATACACCTTCCCTGTGGTCTCGCCGGCCGCCTTCACAATCTGCTTCTCCTTCATCTTCGGCGATGTGCTTTCTCTGGCGATTCTAATGACTAGGTCGCCTGAATCTACATCGGGCGACTTCATCTTCAACCTGGCGATCGCCTATTCTGGTAATCTGGAAATCGGAACACGCCAACTTAACAACTGGCGACTACACGTGCCCCCCGACTTCCTTCCCTTCTGCCAACCTGGCGCCTTCTCAACACACCTACACTGTAGCAGGATGCCACGTCATCACACCGACCACCAGGGCGGTACAGAAGCCATTGCCGTAGTGAGTTCTTTCCCCTTGGTGATGATGTCTTTGTCCATGGAGTTGGGGTGGAGGTCTCCTTCTCCTATGCTCATCTTCACGGCCAAATCATTTGAAGAAGCTCTTGTGGAAGGTCTATGATGCTCATCATGAATTGAAGGAGATGGTCTAGCTTGTTGCACCTCCATCTTTTGCAATTTCTCCTCCAACCGTCTAATGGTTCTTTGAGCTTCATGTAATTCACCAAGGATTGAAGCTTTGGATGGAGAATTCTGCTTGTATGATGCATCACTTGAAAATCCAGCCATTTTGGAAATAAAAAACAGCAACACACAAAAACAGCAAACAAGTTAAACAACAAAAATTAGCAAAAACAGTGAGTGTGGCAGCAAGAACGCCGAAGTGAAATGAGGCAGAAAAAGAGGTCACTCTCAAAGAAATAATGTCCTTGCACCAATCTGATCTTGAGGCCTTGGAATCCTCAAATGAAAGATGTCAAAGCAAGCACACCAATCTCAAAAGCAACCACCACAAAACCAATGAAACAATAAAGACAAACAAGAAAAGGTATAAGCAAGGAAAGGTAATTGCAAAAGGAAACTATATGTAAGACAAACTCAAGAGTAAGAATGAAAGACAAACAAGAAAATAAAGAACTCAATGAGAAAGTAGGCACACAAAAGAATACTTAAGGAAAAGCACTAGAGTAGATGAAGAAAACAAAAAATTAGCTACTGGAAATTTTTTTATGCAAACTGTGCTTGATATTCACTGACTTAACTGGAATGATGTAGACCGAACTGGATTATGAAATTTAACCACAGAACTTCAAGATGTTAACTCAATAATGGCACTGGAATTAATTAAAAACAGTAAGCCAATTAATTGAGATAAATTTTTAAAATCGCTGCTAGATTACCGTATTCTTTTCGGCAGAATTGTACACTTTTTTTATTTTATTTATCATTTTTTGTGTACTTTGAATTTTTGAATGATTCTTTTTTCTACTCTTTTCTAACACTTTGAATATCACAAATCCAGAATTTCAGAATTTTCCAGTGAGTAAATCAATTGAAATAAGGAAAAACAGTAAGACTTTTTTCAGAAACAGAGGAATCCTAATAGGAAGAAAAACAGAATTATGAACTAGCAAAAGACATAATGGAAAATGATGTATTGGAACTGTATAGGTCTAGAATACAAGTATGAACTCAATTCTAAAAAGAAAATGCACAAAGGATCAATATCAAATCAGAAATTATATGACACTAAAGCAAGAAACAATCAAAAACAATAAAAATACTACTAGAAGTAATGACAATATGGAATAACATGACTAAGACAAAACTTGACATGATTACAAAAATTAAAAGACATATGAAAAAATAACAACAAGTGAAAGGAAGCTTAAGGTAAACTCTAGGAAGGAGAATGCCATTCCAAAAGAGCAACCATACTCATATGAATAATGAGTGCCATAAACCTTTTCACAAGCACTTGGTGTAACAAAAGAAAAACAGCAAGAAAACTCAATTAATACCTAAACAGAACTTAAATTGCAAGAAAATTAAAGAGCTCTTGAAATTAAAGTGCACACAACTCAACAATTAAACAAGAAGAACTAAGACTCATGATACCACATGATGTGATTCCACTAGCCATATGGAGAATGATTCTTGACATTCTTAGGAATCACCTTGAGCTGGACATTATTGAGACACTTTTCTTAGAGTTGGATCATTGTTCTAAGACAAGAACTCACCAAAAACTAGTACCAAATCCCAAACTCATTTGGATGTTCCACATATTGTCAAATTGAACCAAAAGAGATGGAGGAAAGGCAAAAAACTAATTAACAACACAAAACAGTAAGGAATCAAATTGCTGAATTGAAGAAGAAAGATGAAAAACAGCCAAGAACACAAATGAACCATAGCTACACAAAACAAGCTGAAATTGCCAACCAAAACAACTAGGAAACAAGCTTAGACAAGGAAATTAACAAGATAAGAAAGGAAGGAGAAGAGAATGCTCATGAAGATGGAAGAATGGTTGGATGATCACGAAGAAGCTCAAAAGCTCTCCATTGCTCATTCCAATTTTGAGTATAGTTTCTTTAGATAAATTCAAATCTGAAATTTACAAAGAGAGCACGCTCTATTTATAGCCTAAGGTGCTGAAATGTAAGCTACACAAATTCAAAAACTCCCTCCTAAAAAGCTTCTAGAATTGGCGCCATAAACAAAGCATGAGGAAGGTGTGACCTCTTCCTGTTGGGTTTAATAGTGCCAAAGTTCAAGAGGGGGGGTGAATTGACCTTTTAAAACTTCTTCGCAGAAACAGTGTTTAATCCAGTTTACAGAAAATAAATCGATTTATGTAAAAATGAACAGATTTATTTCAGCACTGTTTTGTTTGAAAAGCTTTTAATTCAGCAAGATTAATCACAAGATCATGCAGTGAAAATTTTCAGCAGCACACACACAAATATCAGATTTGAAAAACAGTGAAACACAAAACTGCAAAGCTTCACTTTCAAGCAAGTTATTAAGGTTCAATTGATAGCATGCTAATTAATTGAGTGATCTTTGCAAACAAGCTGTTTCAGTGGCTTTTAACAGACTATGAATGTTCTTCTTGATGTTAAGCAATTTCCAGAAATTAAGAACACTTAATCACAAAGCAAACTTTAATTTTAAGCAATTGTTTAAGGTTCAATTAATGACGTTGACAGTTTTCTTGAGCAACCTATCACAGTCAATCTGTTCCAGTGGCTTTTAGCAGATTTATATGTTCTTATCAGATTAAAACAGCTTTTTCAGAAATCAAGAACAGTATGCACTGTGCCCAGAAAGAACAGATTTATTTTCAATTGAACAGATTTATTTCTTTGCTGTTTTATCAATTATGCAGAAACGAAATTGCAGAGAGAGAGAGAGAATGAACACAAGCAATTATACTGGTTCACTCAACCTGAGCTACATCCAGTCTTCACCAACAACAGGTGGAATTCACTAACACACATACAATCAAGTACACTTCCCACTGTTCTTGAAACCTACAAGAACTTAGGTACTCTTGCTGAAAAAACCTATTCAGCACTCATACACACACATCCACTCTCCAAGAACACCTATCAAGAAGAGGATTCAACCAAACTATTACAAGTAATAAGAAGTGAAACGACTACACCTGATTGAGGTAACAAAGATCAGCTTAAACCAGTAGGCAAGATTGCTAGAACAGTAGCTGCACCTCACACCAAGCTTTTTGGAACCAAACCAAGAACAAGCACTTTTTGATTTTTGAAATCTTTGAAGAACAAATGCTAATCCTTGAAAACACTTAACTCTCTGCTGTCAAAACTTGTTTTTTGCAAATGTATAAACTGTTTGAATCGTTATTAAACTCAGAAACAAGTTTGCATTTTATAGACAGCCAGCTTATAACAGAATTTTGAAAAACAGTTAAAGCTGTTATAAATGAACAGATTGAAAATAAAATGAACAGATTTATTTTCAAAAGCAGTTAGAGAATCTGTTAAGTGAGGAGACTTAGTCAACCATTCTGGTGCTGAGATAAAACTGAAAAACGTTTAAGCTTGACATGGCACCAGAGGCAAAAAGAATCTATTCATTTACAGATGAACAGATTTATTTTTCAAAACGAAAACAGAGAAAGTTTAACTATTGAAACTCAGTCGTTTTTGAAAAGAAGAAGACTTAGTCAAATACCTGATGCACAAATCTAATTTTTACAAGACTTTAGCCAAGGCATCAGTGAAAAAATGAATCTGTTTATTTAGAAAAGAACAGATTTATTTTTATGCAGTAAAACGTGTTTTGTGTAAAACATGTGAAAAACAGTTTTAGAAAACTTATGCTTGTTCTTAACACATGGCCAGTGGTTATGAGGTGAGTTACTCAGCAAAAAGCTACTCTTAGACAACCTCTAAGCACTAACTAAGACATACTTAAAGCAAAGCACAAATACATGGAAAGTACATAAATGTCTTCATCAAACACAACATATAAGTCTTCATCAAACACAAATCTTGAAAGGGGCAGCAACCCATCTCAACAAGTTCCACCAACCTTCGGCCACAGTTTGCGCAACTGTTAGCTTTGGGATTCCAGTTAGATGAACTGGTGAGGAATGGTGTCCTAAAGGAATACCTACAAGAACCGTAGGGGGGCTCCGACGACAGCAGCCAGCAGGAGATCAGGTGCATGAGGTTCCCATCCACGGGGAGTCAACACAATCTCTAGAGGGTTCTCAGGAGGAGGATGTACCGCCTCTCAGCCAAAGAAGTATGCCACGGAAGTAAAGGGCAGTAGAAGCAGGAGAACCTGACCAGTCCCCGGAACCCAACCTTTTCTTCACGAAAGTCGATCTGCAGGACGTGGTCTCGCATGACAACGACCCCGGTGGTGATCTCAGTAGTAACAACATGAAGTAAGGTACATTGAGTCCTCATTGATCAAGGAAGTTGACAGATGTGATGTTCTGGTCGACCTTCAATAAGCTGCAGTTGTCGACCGATCAATTGAGACCTTATGACGATTGCCTATATGGCTTCACTGGGGACCAGGTGGAAGTGCGAAGCACATAGAGCTAAGGACCACTTTCACGGATGGCACCGCATCCCACACAGTTAACATAAGGTACCTTGTTGTCAACGCCCCTTCAGCTTACAACATCCTCCTGGGCGAACTGCCTTAAACAGAACGAGAGCAGTAGCCAAGAAATTGTTGGATGATGGCCATATAAGGGAGATCCAGTATCCCGAATGGCTAGCCAACGTAGTATTGGTCAAGAAAACCAATGGCAAGTGGAGGATGTGCGTCGATTTCACATATTTGAACAAAGCTGCCCGAAGGACTCGTACCCACTACCCAGTATCGACGCCTTGGTGGACAGCACATCAGGCTGCAAGCTTCTTAGCTTCCTGGATGCTTCTCTGGATATAATCAGATCCGGATGCATCCCAGGGATGAGTGCAAGACGTGTTCATGACGGAGCTCTCCTGTTACTATTATAAGGTGATGCCTTTTGGGCTCAAGAACGCAGGTGCAACATATCAAAGGTTGATGGACAGAGTACTCGCTCCCATGATAGGGCGAACGTTCAAGCATACATGGACGACATGGTAGTCACCTCCTAGATAAAGGACCAGCACATGGCAGACTTGGAAAAGTTATTCACCACAATAGCTAAGTACAAATTGAAATTAAACCCTAAAAAATGTGTGTTTGGGGTAGAGGCAGGAATTCTTAGGGTTCCTACTCACTGAGCGTGGGATAGAGGCGAACCCGAGAAGTGTGTTGCAATTATTGCCATGAGGAGTCCAATTTCGGTGAAAGAGGTGTAACAATTGACAGGGCGCATGGCCGCCTTGTCCCGATTCGTGTCAGCAGGAGGGGCAAGGGCACCCTATTTCCAGTGTTTGAAGAGGAACAACAGGTTCATATGGACCAAAGAGTTCAAAGAGTCATTCCTCAAGTTTGAAGGAATACTGATGTGAATGTAACTACAAGAATACATGATCTTTGACATTCTTAGGAGCAACTTGAGCTGGTCACAAATGGCACTTACTTTAGAATTGGATCAATGTTCTAATCAAGAACTCACCAAGACTTAGCACCAACCAAGACTCATATGGAAGTCCATATATTGTCAAATGGAATCAAAACACAAGAAATGAAGAACAAGAATTGAAAGCTGGACAGAATTGAAATAATAAACTACTGCACCGAACAGAAACTAGAAGCAAAGCTGGAAAACAGAAATTCAAACGGTAGAAATGAAAAGAAACAACAAACAAAGCTAATCTACCGAATGGAATTGAAAGAACATGAAGGAAGAACACTTATAGAAGGAGTTTGCTGGACTTTGGAGAATTGGAAGAACACTTCACGCCACTTGGTTCCTTGATCCAAGATAAGTGATGGAGTGCCGCCACTTGAAGCTCACCATAGCTCACAAGATAAGGCAAGGAAGAAGAAGACTCAAGACTCACAATTTCTCTCCAAATTTGAGTATAGTCTCTCTACTATAAAATTCCAATCTGAATTGTACAAGCTAGGCACCTTTATTATAGCCTAGAGTGCTGAAAATGCAAGCCAAATGGCACACAAATGCAATGAAATTCGGCGCCAATCTAGACAATGAAGGAAGTGTGACTTTCCTTCCTAGATTGGCACCCCCTAGGCTCCTATCTACACTCCCCCTAGACTCCCTTACTACTTACACCTTTTTATTACATTCACACCCCTATCTACAAAAGAAATAAGAAGAGCCATTTATTATACTCTTGTCCCAAAGTTCTTGCCATGCTCCTAGTAATTCGTTGGGCTTGGGCCCCTTGTTGGGCTTGGACCCCTTGATGGGCTTGGGCCCCTTGTTGGGCTTGGGCTTCATGGCCTAGAGCATCCTCTACTTGGTTTCCATCAAATACCTAGCCAGTCCCTAGTGTTGTGCAAGCAACAGCTAGGTACCCCACTCCATTTATACTTCGCCATCAAAGATCGGGCAATCAGTTCGGTCCTCATCCAAGAGCAGGACCATGTGCATAAGCCAATATACTTTGTTAGCAAAGTTTGCCAAGGGCCTGAGGTGAGATACCAGGCCATAGAGAAAGCAACCCTGACAGTAGTGTTTTCAGCGTGAAGGCTCCGTCACTACTTCCAGAGTTTCACCGTAATAGTGATGATAAACCTCCCTATTTGAAAGGTCTTATAGAAGCCCGATGTGGCAGGTCGAATGGTGCATTGGGCAGTTGAACTATTAGAGTTCGATGTACAGTACGAACCAAGAGGGCCTATCAAAGGTCAGGTTTATGCTGACTTCGTAGTAGAGCTCTCCTCGGCAGCCACGCACCAAGAGGAAACAGAATTTAGATGGGTCTTCTTCGTGGACGGGTCCTCCAACCAGTAAGGTAGTGGGGCTGGCGTCATTTTCGAAGGCCCAAATGGGTTGCTGATTGAGCAGGCCATACGGTTTTCCTTCAAGGCTAGTAACAACCAAGTTGAGTATGGGGCCTTGATTGCAGGAATGCTACTAACCAAAGAGATGGGTGTTAAGAGTTTGCTGGCAAAGAGTGATTCCCTGTTAGTAACAGGGCAGGTTATAGGAGAATACCAGGCCAAGGACCCTCAGATGGTTGCATACTTAGAGTATGTTAGGATCTTAAATGAGACTTTTGCGGTGTTCGAGCTCGTACACATCCCTAGAGAGCAGAATGCCCAAGATGACTTGCTAGCAAAGCTCACCAGTTCATGCAAGGGGGGCATATAGAGGATAGTCATACAGGAGACCTTGAGGACACCTCGAACCACAGACTGCATAGCAGAAGTCCAGCAAGTGAACACCTCAGAAGGTGTTAGAAGGAGTCATCAGTCATTGACTCAAGAGACGCTGAAAACGCCCAGGATAAGCACATATAACTTATCAAGGGGAGAATCGTTGCAAGTTTGCCTAGTGGAAGAAGGTGAAACATGGATGACGCCCTACAGACACTACTTGGCTGACAGGATACTCCCGCTGGAGCCCACAGAGGCCAAAATAGTCAAGAAGAATTCGATCAGGTATACCCTTGTGGATGGGAATTTGTTCAGACATGGATATACACACCCTATCCTTATTTGCATAAGTGGTGAACAATTCACGCGCATCATGACGGAGCTCCACGAAGGGATATGTGGGAGTCACATCGATGGTCGAGCTCTCTCGTCAAAAGCCATTCGCGTGGGGTACTACTGGGCAACCATGAGGGAAGACTGCACGAGGTACGCACAGCGATGCAAGCAGTGCCTACGACATGCTGACTGGCATCATGCACTCCCAGAGGAGTTAGGATCGATCCATAGCCCGTGGTCGTTTCATACCTGTGGGATCGACATCTTGGGACCTTTCCCTTTACTAGTGCGACAGATGAAGTACCTTGTGGTTGCCATTAAGTACTTTACAAAGTGGATAGAGGTTGAGCCAATCGCACAAATCACAGCTCACAAGATCTAGCACTTCATATGGAGGAACATAGTATGCCATTTTGGAGGAAAATTTATTAAAATCTTCTAATAAACATGATTTCCAAAATATCAATCATATATATCATGAAAAAATTATTTTTTAATATACTAATTGTACTGGCCAGACCTTAGACATAAGCGTCAGATGATGACATCGGACATCGATGGTCTGGTCGCATTAATGGGCCACGTAAGTGGGCCCCAGAAATAAAAAGAGTTATCATTCAGACATAAGAAAGACCTATTCACGGGAGAGTTCATGCATGAGTTGTGTATAGTGCGTTCAGGTGTAGCACAAGTAAGTGTTATCTGGAGGCGCTAAGGCCCATAAGGGTTAGGGTTTCCCATGGAAAGACTGCATGCATGGCACGTGAATAATTAGGGCACCCATAGAACAGATGGCCCCGCAGCGCTGGTCCATGAGTTGGTACCCTAGCGACCATACTGTTAAGATTTTGCATTCTAGAAGAGGAAAGTCTTATGCAGCGGCTGCGCTAAGCTTGTGTAACGCGTCACAGGATGTCTCACCAATAACCCTAATTCCACTTAAGGAAAGATCCTCGTGGGATAGGGAGTTGACCTAGATACAACCTATATAAAGGGTGGTAAGAACCCTAGAAAGGTACGTCGTTTCTAAGACTGAAACTGCTTTACATACTTATTGTTTCTTAGCCCAGTACTGACTTGATCGTCGGAGTGCAATCAACAGGTAGGTGTTAGAGTTGAGCAGAATCTAAGTTCAAGAGGGGAGGGGTGAATTGAGCTTATAAAATTTTCGCAAAAGAAACTGATTTACAGTGTAACAGAGGTGAAAAGAACAGATTGATTTTAAATGAAACAGATTCTTTTACAAATGACTTTAGCACAAACAGAACTTGATCAACAAAGTTTAGATCAACTAGCAGAAATAGCATAAACAAATTGATTAACTTTTACAGCTTATAAAGTTGCAGATTGTATCACAAGATTAATCAATTTTACTTAACACAAAGCATCTAGAGGAATGAGCAAATGTTATAGTTCAGTCAAGGAAAACAATTCACACTTTAGCCATATTACAGATTCACACAGCGGCTTGATTTATGTTTAGAAGATTGATTAACAAGCTAAAATAGCAAATTTAATCAGGCCCAGAGTTAACAGATTTAGATTCAAAAGAACAGATTCCTTTCTTGATAGATATGTGAAAACTCATAAATAAGTGCAGGGATGAGAAGAGAAACACAAGAGAATTTTTATACTGGTTCACTCATCAAGAGCTACGTCTAGTTCACCTTACTCCAAGGTGGAATCCACTAAAACAGATACAATCAATTACAGCATACACAGCAGTTCTTGAACCCTTCAAAAAACTTCAACAAACAAGGCTGAAAAACACTATTCCAGCACACCTTGCACTCCAAGAAACCCTATCAAGAGTGACTAACACTTATACCTATTACAAGAATGAATAAGGGAAAGATTACACCTGAAATTGTGTTGCAAGAACATAAACCAGTTGTTCTATTTGCTCCAAGACAGTACCAACACCTTCATCCAGCACAAGGTTCTTTAAGAACAGGCACACATCTATTTCTATTGAAAAACCTTTGCAAAACCTTTCCAATTCTCTTTCTCACACAAGAAATTTTTACTCTGTTAAAACTATGATTACTCAGCGTCTCTTCATGTGAGAAAAGCATTTTATTTTATAGAGAACAGTTCTTAACCAGTTTCAAAAAACAGTTTCAGAGCAGTTATAAGAACAACAGATTGATTCTAAAAACAACAGGTTAAATGTTAACAAAACTGCCAGCTCAACTTAACTGAAATAACAGACTGAGCTTTACCTTTGGTGCCCTAACAGAATTTCGAAAAAGCCTTTTAACAGAGCAAAAATAAACCTATTGTTTCTCAATAAAATAGATTTATTTTGTACTGAATCAAACCTTTTAAGAAAACTTAAAAAAACTTTTCCAAAACCATTTAACCGCATTATGTGCTTGATCTTACTACCTTGATTTGGCATCTAGGATGGGTCATGCAGCAAAAGGCAACCTTGAATACACACAAACCTAAAGTACAAGATCATCTAAGACACATTGCAACCTTCAAGGCAAACTAGCTAAAAACTACATCAAACACACTAAGGCAAGGTAGAGATGAACTTCATCCATCTTCAACAATCTCCCCCTGTTGATGGAGACAAAAACCCCTTTGCTTTGCATACTTTGATGATCAAAACCTGCACTGCACTAGCTTCCAAACAAAAACTGGACAACAATATTTAGAAATAAAACCAGAATATAGCAGTATATGAGTTTTGCTACCTCCCTACACTTGAACCAAATCATCAACTTATGTGAGCAATCTTTCATCTGTCCTTCTCCCCCTTTGGATTCATCAAACAGAGTAGAACATGGAATAAAAGAAGCACACCATAGACATGCATAACAGTTCAAACTAAAACCAGTTTAATAGGTCCATTACAAACCAAAACAGAATGAAACCAGTGCAGAAAAGAAAAAAAACAGAAAAACCCAATTGTTCAACAAGACATAAAGGATAAAGACTTTGAAAAAGATCACTTGTTATAGTGGTAGAGCTCAGCTAGCTACTCCTGAACTCCTTCAATTGGTCATCAAAGTGTTGAAACCTGGCTTGAGTCATTTCATAGTATTCCTTTGGTCGTATGTGAGTGTATCCAGCCTGCTTAGAACTTGCCTTTCGAACATGGATAGAGGTTCACCTCTATACACAGTTCCTGATATGCAACCAATCATTATGGCTTGTAGCAGCAACATCCTCATTTACGAAAGAGTGAACTGGTGACTCATCCATGTGTTGCAACACCATCAACATTTTCTTCTTCTTCATCTCCTGGATTAGCTGCTTCATTCTCAGCTCTATTTGCAGCATTCCTTCTAAAAATCCAGTTGTCTTCCTCCTTTTGGAACCCCATTTTCATGAGAGTGGAGTTGTCTATTTCACTTGCTGCCTTATGGTGTCATTTCTTCATTTGCAGTATCCACTTCAAAATAGTCAATTAGTTTGGATACAAAAATTGCATATGGAAAGCGATAATCAGGAAGCCTTGTGGATTTGAGCATATGCTCTACCATTGTACTTACCCAATTTACCTTGAGTTGATTCATTATACAGTATAGAAGAATCAAATCTTCTTCATGAACAACAACATGGTTACTTCCTCTAGGAGTAAGTTGCCAAGCAATCATGTAAGCTAGGAGTCTTGGAATTAAAGTCAGATTTCCTGCATGAAATCTAGCTACTGGTTCAGTAGTATTTCTTACACAACTTCTTTAAAACTGCATCTTATTGAATCCTTGAATCCCAACAGTGTTTCCTTTGCTCACTTTCAATCCTGAATATTTGATCCCACCCACAATGCTCCATATATCCCTAGTAATTTTTAGCTTCACTACTTTCACATGGGAAACAAGATTCTTGCCATCTTGAATAAGGTTGTTGTAGAACACCTTCACTAGGTCTAGATAGACATTTCCAGTCATTTCCAAGAAGCTTTTCAGTTTTGACGCTTGAGCAGATTTTTTGCTTCTGTCAGATTTTTCTTCCTTAACCATGAGAATTCCAAAACCTTGGGCACATTGACTTGCTTTCTGCTTGTCTCATGTATGAACCTTGTCATAGCTTCAGAATCTCCAGCAAACCAATTTTCCAGAATTCCTTGGCTGCTGTTAGGTTGCTCTTTGGACTTTCTGCTTCTGTGTGATGAGGATGCCATGCTTTACCTAGTTACCTGCACCTGTTATCAAGAGACAATCCCAGCTAGAAGAGAATCAGTAACAATTCACATGATCAAGGAAAACGAAATTAATACTGTAAATGTTTTGAACCTGGACAGCTTGTAGTAGGAATGAGAGAGTGTGAAAAACAATTGATCAATACCAGATTTATATAGGGCTTAAATCAGATTTCAAAATCACAGTTTTAAAAAAATCAATTCAATCAGATATCTACAGATTTTATTCTTGTGTGTACAGCAAGTGCAGGTGTTGATTGACGCAAGAATATATTGAACCAGATTTCAGTTTAGCAAATCAAATCTGTTGCACACAAGATATCAAATCAGTTAGAATATCCACATATGACTGTCATAGACCTGCTGGTTAATAACCGTAAAAGCAGTCAAAGATCAAGGAGAGAGAGAAAAGTAAATATTTCTCTTTCCTAGTCACAGCTGTGATTCTGAAACAGAGAGAGAACACGTTAAAATATAAAATAACAGATTGAAATTTTTACTGCAGAGGACAATTTAAGCTAATGATACCCAATTCATTTAGAAGAAAATAAAACCTATCTTTAGCAAGAGGTTTAGTAAAAAGATCAGCCAATTGAAATTCAGTGCCAATGAATTTGATATCACAAGTTCCATTAGCTATATGTTCTCTTAGAAAGTGATGTCTAATTTCAATATGTTTAGTTCTTGAATGCATGACAGGATTCTTAGACAGATTTATAGCACTAGTGTTATCACAATTTATAGGTATCTTGTTTAATAGAATCCCAAAGTCACTTAGCTGCTGCCTTAGCCATAAGGTTTGAGCACAACAACTTCCAGCAGCTATGTATTCTGCCTCTGCTGTAGAGAGAGCAACACAAGCCTGTTTCTTGCAATGCCAAGAGATTAGACTTGATCCAAGCATGTGACAAGTCCCACTTGTGCTTTTCCTATCAACCTTGCAACCTGCAAAGTCAGAATCTGAAAAACCAGTTAAGTTTAAAGATACATTGTTAGGATACCATAATCCAACATCCTTAGACCCTTGCAAGTATTTCAGAATTCTCTTTGCTGCATTGTAGTGTGATTCCTTTGGATCAGATTGATATCTAGCACATAAGCACACAAACATAATGTCAGGCCTGCTAGCAGTTAAGTATAATAAGAACCAATTAAACCCCTGTACTTAGATTGATCCACTGATTTTCCTGCACAATCTTGTTCCAGCTGGCAGCTTGTTGAAATAGGAGTGTTGATTGCTTTGCATTGATCCATATCAAACCTCTTAAGCAGCTCCTTGCAGTACTTTTCTTGACTTATGAAAATTCCATCCTTGAGTTGTTTCACTTGTAGTCCAAGGAAGAAATTCATTTCCTAACATTGACATCTCAAACTCACTCTTCATTGCACAACAAAGTCTTCACACATCTCTTCATTTGTGGATCCAAAGATAATATCATCCACATAGACTTGCACAAGTATAATGTCTTCTCTTTTCTTCTTTATGAACAGAGTTTTATCAGAATTGCCACGGTTATATCCTTGAGAGAGCAGAAATCACTTAGCCTCTCATACCATTGCCTAGGTGCCTGCTTCAATCCATATAAAGCCTTCTTGAGCATGTACACATGTCTGGATTTTTGTGATCTTCGAACCCTGGAGGCTGAGATACAAACACCTCTTCATTAATGTAACCATTTAAGAATGCACTCTTGACATCCATTTGAAACAGCTTGAAACCTTGTATGCTGGAAAATGCTAGAGTAATCTGACAGCTTCAAGACGTGCTACTGGTGCATAGGTTTCACCAAAATCTATTCCCTCTTCTTGGTTATAGCCTTTAGCAACCAGCCTTGCTTTATTTCTAGTGATAGCCCCATGTTCATCCATCTTGTTCCTGTACACCCATTGGTTCCTATGATATTCATCTCATGTCTTCTTGGAACCAAGTCCACACTTCATTGTATTCAAACTGGTTCAGTTCTTCCTGCATTGTTGTTATCCAATTGTTCTTGTAGTGCTTCTTCCAGACTTTTAGGCTCAATCTGTGAAAC
>NW_027174243.1:0-21601 GCF_000499845.2 Phaseolus vulgaris | reverse complement strand
GAGTCTCTGACCTCAACCTGTCTCAGGTGTTGGTGTTTGTGTTCCTTGGTCACTTTCTTGAGGTTAAAAAGAAGCAGAGAGTTGTGTTGTGTTGTGTGTGGGTGTCTATAATCTAACACTGTCCCATGTGTTAACCCTTTCAATATTCACAGAGGTGCACATGATGAAGATGTCAGAGAGGGAAAAATTCACATTAGCTTTGTTCCTGTTACTTCAATAAAAACAGACTTGTAGAAGAGAATAAGATTTTTGTATAGATATGATATGTGAGTGAGGAAGGTTGAGTTTGAGAAAGGAGTGGGTCGAAAGCAAATGAAATTGGTTATTAAAATTGATTAAGAAAAGAATGAATTTAGCATGATGGTAGGAATGGTGGTTGAGAGAAGAGGTGAGTTTTTGGTTGGAGGTTTTGGCACCCTCAAAGCAAATGTAGGAAGAATAAGAAACAGAGGAAGGCACACTTGAGAGCCGTTTTGTTCCCCAGAAATGAAAGCGGGGACCATCTTATATTATTGTGGCTATTTAAAACTTTTATTCTTTCCCATTTCAGGCGCAAACCTAGTTTACTCTAACTACAATACCTAGATCTATCTATTTATTGGTTCCTACCAAATTCTCTTATAGCCCCAATCCTTGGACATCCCAAAATCACCCATGCTCCTCTCCCCCTATTTCTAGCTTTTGAGATTACAAATGCACCACATCTCTTTCTTACCCTAACTGGAACAAAACACATCCCAACACTTTTCCCATTTATAACACCAACTCCTCTTTCATTTTCCTTTTTCATTTCAACTTTTTTATTCACTGCTATTTTTAAACAAAATATCACTATTTTCAAATTGGTATTCGAAATTGGTACAATTGGTGTCAATTAAACAACCGCTTTATTTATATATGAAATCTCTCCGTATTGCCACGCCACCCGGCCCCTACTGACTTGATTGATTGATAGAAGCTCAGAAGTTGAAAGCTGTTTGTCAAAATATATAAATAATACATTAAGGAAGATATTTTCTAATGCATAATTAATTTTCACCTCACTTTCTTCATATTTATTATAATTTTTAATTATACACAACTAACTGTTAGTTTTATACCGTGGATGAGCTAAAATGCTACTAACCTTTTTTTTGTCAATGAGTTTTATTGCTTCAACGTTATTCATGTTGACATTGTGTACTTGTTTTTACTATTATTTATTTTATATGCATGTATGTTAAAAATATTTTAAACTTTTCAATGCAAATAAATAAACAAACGCGGAAAGTAAATGTCTACACTTTCTAGCCTTATCTCTTTTTTTTTCTGTACTACTGACTTTTATGACATTAAATCGAAAAATTATTAGACTTTTTTCGCGCAGGTTATAATGTATTAGATGAGAGAAAACTATTTCAATCTTATTTCCTGCACTTAAAAGATAAAACATTGTGCACATATAGTAACGATAGAATTAAAATTATTGTTATTATTTTATAAACAATAAAAAAACAAAATATTGTTTTAATTAAAAATTAGGAAATAAAATAAATAAGAAACGTTCTTTTAAATCAATGTGGTTTAAAAAATTTCATAATTGTACTTGCTGTTTTATTTAGTAGAACTGTTGTGGTTTATTTGGCAGAGTCTTCAATCTTTTCCATAAACCTCTTTTGCTGTTCCTTCTTCTCCCCTTTCAACTCCTCCTTCATTCTTCTGCGGCACACACACAGAGATTCACTTAATTCCTTCATTTGAATTCCATACTTGAACCACGACACACTTGTACTACAAAGTTGTATCATATTCAGATTGTTTACTTAACAATAAATGATACATAGAACTTCATTATCTTTTATATCACCATATCATTTATAATAAGACTTGTAGTTATTTTGTTCTCAGTAAATATCATTTGACATTTTAGACGTTCCCATGAGGTCATTGGTGGTTGTGTAGAAATGAAATTTTAGCATTGGTGTGCATATATAAAAGGAAAAAGAGGAGTGATGGTTTGAGAAAGGAAGAAAAGAAAGTTGTAGTAGTATGTATGTATGTATTATTATGATGGGAAAAGGGTAAAAGGTGTAAGTGACGCGCTGAAAAGTAGAGTGAGGAATGTGCATAATTTGAAATGTCTGGTCATCTTTGGTCACCATCATCACTGCCTACTGCCAAACTTTGTCCTGTTTCGGCACAACAGCCTCCTCTCCTTCATTTAACCCTCGGTTCTTCACCATTCTCCAACCCACGCCCACTTTCTCTCACTTACTAGGCTACCACATAACTCTGAGTTCCTCGAGCTTTTCTGGATACAAATACCTGATTACCTCATCCATCTCTAAGCTTTACCCAGGAATCATTCCACTTCCACCAATTACTGCTCCCTCCTTACCCCAACCAAACTACACTCACTCCACTTTTTCTAATCTCACACTCACTCCCTTCCTTACTCCAAACCCTCTCTCACCCCCCACAATGGAACCCACCTACTCCTCCACCTCCACCTCTCATCTGTCACTGCCCCGCTTCCTGTCCTCCGCCTCCACCTCCACCTCTCTACTTTCCACCAACACCCATTCTTTCTTTCTCTGCATGATATAAATATATACATATTATATGTAAACCCTTTTCACTTCTCCAGTTAATATCACTACTGCATATCGTCCATATCAATATTATTATTATTATTATTATAAGACAAAAACCCTAGTCCTTGCTACCTCACTACCAAACTACCATCATACTACCAAGATCTAAAGCAGATCCAAGGGTTTAAAGAAAAAGGGCTTGAGGGATATATATCAGATCAGATCCATGGATTTGGTTTCGGAATCAGCAAGCCCCAGGTACAAGATGGAGACCCCCACCTCCAATCCAACCACTGGAACCTCGGCAGTCTCCTCTCCTTCATCCGGAAGCAACAGTGGGAGCACTACTCCCAGCCGTTACGAGAACCAAAAACGCCGAGACTGGAACACTTTCTGCCAGTACCTAAGGAACCACCGTCCACCACTCTCGTTGGCCCTGTGCAGCGGCGCGCACGTGCTCGAATTCCTCCACTACCTCGACCAGTTCGGGAAGACCAAGGTTCACAACCACCCTTGCCCGTTCTTCGGTCTTCCCAACCCTCCCGCGCCATGTCCCTGCCCGCTCCGCCAAGCGTGGGGCAGCCTTGATGCCCTCATAGGCCGCCTCCGCGCCGCCTACGAGGAAAACGGCGGCCGCCCGGAGACCAACCCCTTCGGTGCACGCGCCGTCAGGATTTACCTGCGCGATGTTCGTGATTTTCAGGCGAAGGCGAGAGGTGTTAGCTACGAGAAGAAAAGGAAGAGGCCCAAGTCCAAGCTCACTCCCGCTCCTACTTAACCACCTTTAAAGAGAGGCTTCCTACCAATGTTTCACCACAGGTATCAAACATCAATCGTTTCTATATTCTATGGTGTGTTTATTTTGCTTTGCCTTTTGTCCTTTGTATGTTGATCTTTATTATTGGTTTAGTAAACCGAGTGGCGGATGTTTTGTGCTGCTTTTTTGCAATTTTAAGGTGCTTTTGTCTCTTCGAAGACGTGCTTCGTCCTCTAGATTCTTGAGATGATGCCCTTGAAATTGTTCTCGCTTTTGAGTCGGGGGAAGTAGATAGTGGAAGTTAAGAGACACCACCTCTCTGCGTCAACTACTACTAGAAGATATGTTATCATATTTGTACTCAAGTTAATATATATATATATATATATATATCTCAGTCATCATGTTCATCTAGTGTATATTTATGAAGCATGCACTTTAATCTCTCTACTCTGTAAGTGAGAGCCGTTTTGAAAATATTTATTGCCTTTACAGGGGATTAATTAATTGGGTGTGGGTATTGAATAAGCTGTTATATATATACACACACATTTGTCTTCCATTAGTTACATGTATGCTGCTGCAGGGAATCTACATAACATGTGTACATGCTTTCGTTGTAAAGCTGAGACGTTGCGGGGATTGAGTGAGCATGAACATAAGCGTAAGTACAACACACGCGTGGCTTTTTCCTATATTGATTTCTGTATTCGGAGATTTACCTATTAGCTGCAGTTTTTTTTTTTATTTCTTATGAAACACACAACCATCCTTCTTGCGGGCCTTTCTCTCTCAGCATCCATGCACATTCGGAGGGAGAGAAGTTCAAAGAAACGTATAACTATTTCTTAAGGATCTAACTTGAGCTCCAATTGAAATGGTGAGGGTCTAACCTAGAGGAATTATTAACTAGCTAAAATTACGAAAATAAAGCATTGATGAGTAGTAGCTTGAGAGGACTCACGAGCCTAACATGTAAATGGTCTAATGCAGTTCAATACTTAACTAAAGATGATCTAGTAAAATGTATGATATAGACCAATGCAGATTGTGTTTCTCTATTACAGATGGCAGCTAAAGATGATTGTGTCAAAAGTAATTGGATAGATTAACTTTTTATTTGCCTAATCCCCTTAGCTTGGAGAACGACCTATTATTTTTTATATATAAAAAGTTGTTCTTTTTGGTGTGTTGATGATGGACTGTCTCCTTGTTGAATGGTTGGCTAGGTCATTTTGGGTGAAAGGGTCCTTTATTCAAATTATGGCTAAAGATCAAAACCTAATATATTGTTTGTTAGCTTGTTGATTGAATGGGGAAAGATATACATTAATTAGGCTTTAACAGAGAGAAAGGTAGACCTTTGACGACGATGATTGTAACTTTTTATCCTTCATTCTGCGCAAGACAATAAAGTAATTGATGAACTTTCAAATTTTTAACTACTCATTCAGGTTTATTTACTTAGCCCTTCATTTCAACTTGTTATATCATCCAAAAGGCTTTGTTGACGGGAGTTCGCAATTATAGAGCACAAACATGTTGTGATTTAGCTATTTAATATACCTAGCTACCAACTTAAGCCATGTTTTTTTATATATTCATAACTCACTCGATTGTTTCATTTTTATCTGCAAATAATGGCATCTCTAGGGCTCTCGTTAGCACTTGAAAGTTGGAATTTACTCTCCACTTGTCACATTTATTTTAAATCTTTTTATCTAAACAAATTATTTATTTTTATTTAGGTCGTTTGACATTTTTATTTACAGTAGTTGTTTGTAGATAACTTTTGACATTTTTATGATAATTAGTTATAATTACATAATGGATATATTAGAAACTAACTGATCACTCACTTACGTGCAAAAAAGGTTTTCCTTTAAACAAATGTTTCAACGACAGTTACACATCATGATGCACTGAACTAATACAGTGAATTTTCTTGAGTAACAAAATGTTTCTCTTCAAAGAAAAAGAGAAAAGAAATTACACCACCAATCTTTTTAGTTTGAAAATCACACTTCCTATCAACGTTTTTATGAGAATAGAATGAGTTTTTTTTCGATAAAAAAAATTAAATAAATTGAATATTTGAGGAATCAATCTCATAAAAATTTGAAATTATAATAGTAGTGAAACAAAATCTTAAGGCCTATTTAAACATGTTCATATTAATCATTCTTCGTGCTTCTAACAACTATTTCGGAAAAAAAATGCATGTAAAATGTAAAATTGGTCTTTTAAGATTTAACATTTTACTATTTAATATACTTTAGTCTAAATGTTGATAGCTCCCAACATTATCAACAACGATTTCTAATATCCTTTAAAAATAATCTACTATTATCTTTTTAACTTCAATGTGATTAGTATATATGGTCAAAATACTATTTACATGGACTTAAAACTTATTAAGTCAATTATTTTATATTAGTCCTAAATTATATAAGAATAAAAAATAAAAATGGTTAACTTTATATTATATAATTTTAATATACTAATTTAAATATATTTTATTAAATTTATCTTTAGAGAAAAATATTCTTTATAATATAAAAAAATAAAGGTTCAATATTATGATATAAAAATAAATTATAAACTCTAACAACATTCCTACAAATTATTTAATATAAAATAAGTAGTTTAGATGGAATAAATTAGATATTATTATAAAAATTAAAAAATTATTGATATTTAAATTATTTATCATTGATAAATAATTTTTAAATTAATATTTAATTAGTTATTGAGATTTTAATACTAATTAGTTAGTTTGAAGATTTAATTTTAAAATAATATCGTTTATTTTTTTCTTGCCCTAGATAAAATGTTGTATATTTATATGTTATCCATAATTGGATGTATAGATAGTTCTTTCATGCATCAAAAGAAAAACTTACTTGACTCTTGTTAATAAAAACTTAAACGTTAGTCATGTGGTTTAGGGATTAACATCTGTGGGGAGATTTTTTTAATGGTGTTTTGGATTTATTAATGTGAAATCAAAATTTGGATCATAGGTTTCAATCCTTAATCCTCTACTCCATGCTAAACCTTACTACCTTATATATTTATTTATATATAGGGGTAAAACATTTATACTCTTTTATGTTTAAAGATACAAATCATGCAAAATCATAATTATGGTTTTTACTCAGAAAATGCATTGCAAGAAAAAAGCATTTAGTGAAAAAGAATCTATATAGTTTTACATTATTAAAAAATCGAAAAAAGTATATTGGTTAGAAAGTGTAGCAAAATAGTTAAATGTTTTGCTAGAAAAAATTCCATGGGTGACTAAAGACAGTGTAAATCTATAAATATTTACTGTAAAAAGATATAAAGTAAAATGTGAATAATAAGAAACACTGGGCAACACACGCGGCGGTTCTGGCCGCTGTGATGGTTCATTGAAATTCTCCTCAACTAATTTGAAACTCTTCCATTATTATTGGACACTCTACGGGGAAATCTCTCAACTTTAGGAACTACTTCAATAACTTTATTGCATAAGACAAAGCTATAAGTTCGTAATCTCTCAATACTCCTTTATTCTCATGTTCCTTTTTTTTAATAGTTATCTATAGATGAAATAATAAGACATGAAGAAGAAAGTGGTGTATATTGGATACAAAATAAAAATATTTAAAATATACAATTAGTGTAAACTTTATTTTATAAATCATTTATAAGATTGAGTTAAGTTTAAAATTATTTTTAATATATTCTTTTAACAGCAGTACTAAAATCTATAAATCTACATATATCCGTTATCAAATAACTCATAATATATAGTTTCATACGAGTTGACACATCTTAACATGAGAAAAATATATAAAAATCTCACATAATTTTATATTAACTTATCGACTAAAATTTGATGTTATAATAATAAATACATATTAATCCTGAAAACTTATTATTACGTAAAGTGTACTGATAGGGTAAAACCGAGAGGTTCATGCCGAGAACTACATAGTATAACAATTAAGATATTAAGTTTAAAACCGAGAGTTTTGACCGAAAGCAATAAAGACAAGAGAAAAAACAAAATATAAAGTCGTAAAAGCCCAGTTAGATAAAAACTTGCAAGAGGGGTGCACAAATAATAAAAAAAGGTGCAGAAAGAAAGCCCAAGAGTAAAGGGGCCCATTAAAGAAACTCTATAAATAGGAGTTCAGAGATAGAAAGAGGTAAGAGTGATTTTCTGATGATTAAACCTTTTCTGACTTTGGCATCGGAGCGACTTGCAGGTACCCCCCACCTGTTGTGAGGAGAAGCCGAGAGCACCAGCCGAGCCGAGAGCACAGCAGACCAGCCGAGAGCCGAGAGCACCAACCGAGAGAGATGCCGAGAGCATAGCCGAGAGCACCAGCAGAGGAGAAGTTTCCATCAAGGAGTAAGCCAGCAAGATAGTATTCAGCCCAAGATTGAAGGATTAGTCTTGTTAACCCATTTCAAGTGTTCTTGGTCCTGTTGTAAGAACATTTTGGCGCCCACCGTGGGGCCGAGGGTCAATTGAGAAGGGTTAAAGACAAGATGAGTCAAGGAGGAGAACAAGGTGGAGAGGGAAGACAGTGTTAACATGCCAATGGCAATGTTGGTCCAATTACAAAAAGAATTCGAGATGTTAAAAGAATAATGAAGAAGAATTGAGTATGTTGACCGAAAACGCACACATGAGGAGAAAGTTACAAGAGGAAACGGTTTTGAATTCATCTTTCGAAACTGTTCAACCTAGGATACAAGTGAATGAGAGGCTGTATCACAACGAAAGTTCCCAAACCAGAAGAAGATGGCTTGAAAACTCTGGGGTTTGTGCAGGGACATCTTCTAGAAAACATCCGTTTTATGATGTTATATCGATACTCCGTTGCCTGACAATTGGAAGAACTTGACCATTGACAAATATGATGGGAGTACGGACCTGATGAGCATATTGCAATATATACTACTCAAATCAGCTTGTATACATGGAATGATGCTGTTATGTGCAGAGTATTTCCTACAACTCTGAAAGGGGCAGCATTGAGTTGGTTTACACGCCTCCCACCTTTGAGTATAGATTGTTTTGATACGTTGATAGAAAAGTTCGGTGCTCAATTTGCAACTAGTCGTCCATCATTTAACGTCAATCGCCTTAGTGAACATAAGACAAGAGAAAGGAGAGTCTTAAGAATGTTCATGGAACGTTTTGGAAAGGTTGCTTTGGGAATCCGAAATCTTAGCCAGAGTCACCATGCATCATATGATAACGGCATTAAAACCGGGACCATTTGCCGATAGTCTTTGCAAGAAACCTGCGATCAATTTGGATGAACTAAGGCAACGAGCATCAAAATTTATGCAAATGGAAGAATTAAGGGAGTTTCGAAACAAGTAAGGGTTGATGGAGGTGAGAAGAGGGTGATAGAAAAGAACACCCACCTGCTGCAAGAAGAGCCCGAGAAGAATTCAGAAGCCGAAAATTCCAACAATACACACCTTTGAATGCAAACAGAGCTAGAGTTTTACAAGAAGCTATGGCAACAGAAATAATACCACCACTGAAAAGCACGAACACCAGAAAGAGCAGATCATACCAAGCATTGCGAGTATCATAAAAATCATGGCCATCATACAGAAGAATGCATCGGGTTGAAGGATAGAATAGAAGAATTAATTCAAGCTGGACAGTTGAAACGCTTCGTCCAAGGAGGAAATGTGAGAATAAGGTTAAGTCCTGAGAGAGGATCGAGAGGGGGAGAAATGGGCCAGAGAAGAGTTGAAAGATTTGAAAGAAGAGATGAAAAAAGAGTTGAAAAAAGAAGTGATAGAAGAGATGGAAGGCTAGAAAGAAGAAGTGATAGGGATCATCAAAACACTCAGTCAGTAAGGCGGAGTAGGGAACGAAGTCTGGGTAGGCCGGTCAGAGGATTTATAAACACAATTTCAGGAGGTTTTTCAGGAAAGGAATCCTCATCAGCAAGAAAACAACATTGGAGAAGCATCAGAACATTAATCATATTTTCAAAAGAAGAACCTTGCCACCAATGCTTTTCACAGATGAAGATTTTCAAGAGATTGATCCCGATCACGATGACCCTATGGTGATAACGGTAGAAATAGCCGAATATGCTGTTATGAAAACCTTAGTTGATCAGGGGAGTTCAGTTGATATTTTTTTTGGGATACTTTCAAAAGATTACATTTAAGAGAAGAAGATATAGTACCTTTCCGAGAGCAGATCATTGGCTTTTCGGGAGAAAGAGTTAACACTAAGGGGTACATTGATTTGATGACCACGTTTGGAAGAGGCAATAAAACTAAAAAATCAAAATCAGATATTTGGTGGTGGATGCTACTACATCATATAATGTGTTATTAGGACGATCCTCTTTGAATAAACTGGGAGCAATAGTTTCAACACCGCATTTGGCTATGAAGTTCCCAACAGAAAAAGGTGAGATAGCAACGGTTTATGTCAATCAAAAGATGCTCGGGAATGTTATGCAGCAGGTTAAAGATGAATTTAAGAGCAAACCATGATACTGAAAGAATGGTGGCAATGGCCGATTGGACCCAAGAATAAATGACGAAAGGATAGAACCAAAAGAAGAGACCACAGCTGTGGTATTGGGTCAAGACGAGAAGCAATGCACTTATGTAAGTGGAAGTTTGCCCAAAGAAGTTGTTAAGTAAATTCATCACAGTGTTACGTAACAACAAGATTTGTTTGCTTGGAAACCATCTGATATACCTGGGATTGATCCGAAAGTAGTTTGTCATAAATTGTCTGTATGTCAAGAAGCAAGACCGGTCTCAAAAAAGAAGAAAGTTGGAGAAGAAAGACGAAAAGCGCAATAGAAGAAACCGAGAAGTTAATGCAAGCTGGTTTCATAAAAGAGGCTCAATACACAACATGGTTATCCAATGTAGTGCTTGTCAAAAAACCAAATGGAAAGTGGAGAATGTGCACAGACTATACAGACTTAAACAAAGCTTGCCCGAAAGATACATACCCATACCCAACATAGACCGGTTAGTGGATGGGGCGTCTGGACAAGAGATGATGAGCTTTCTTGATGCCTATTCAGGGTATAATCAAATACAAATGTATGAGCCAGATGTTCCAAAAACGGCTTTCACCACAGACACTGCGAATTATTGTTATAAAGTCATGCCTTTTGGTTTGAAAATGCTGGAGCAACATATCAAAGGTTGATGGACAAGGTGTTTAAGGATCAGATTGGAAAAAATATGGAGGTATATGTTGATGATATGGTTGTGAAATCAGGGGAGATAGAGAAACACTTGGAAGACCTTGAGGAGGTGTTTGCACAGATAAGAAAATACGAAATTCGGCTTAATCCAGAAAAATGCGTTTTTGGGGTAAGAGGTGGAAAATTTCTAGGTTTCATGTTGACAAACAGAGGCATTGAAGCAAACCCCGACAAGTGCGAAGCAATAATGAAGATGGGAAGCCCAAAGAATTTGAAGGAGGTACAAAGACTAGTGGGAAAACTCAACTCATTATCAAGATTTCTACCAATTCTTGCCGAAAAAACCAAACCAATAGTAAACTTGCTAAAAAAATCCGAAACCTTTGAGTGGGATGAGCGATGTGAGCAAGCCTTTTCTCAAATCAAAACTATAGTGGCCGAACCACCAATCTTGGTTAAACCAGTGTCAACCCAACCCATCATAGTCTACCTAGCCACCTCAGCTGAAGCCATAGGAGCAGCCTTGATACAAGAAACCCCAGAGCAAAAACCAATATATTTTGTGAGTAGATCCCTACAGAGTGCCGAAACCAGATATCCCAAATTGAAAAAGTAGCCTTAACCCTGGTGTATGCTGCGAGACGTCTTCGGCCATATTTTCAGAATCATCAGATAATTGTGAGAACAGATTATCCAATATCCAAAATTTTGAGAAAACCCGAACTTGCAGGTAGGATGGTGACGTGGTCGATGGAGCTATCAGAATATGGAATCAAGTACGAGCCAAGAGGACCTATCAAAGCCCAATCCCTTGCGGATTTCATTATTCAAATGCCGACAACAACACAGCAGGAGCAATGGACATTGTATGTAGATGGAGCATCAAGCAAAAGAGGCAGCGGAGCAGGAATAGTGCTTGAAGGACCAGATAACTTCCAGGTGGAGATGGCGCTAAGATTTGAGTTCAGAACATCCAACAACCAAGCCGAATATGAAGCTCTTGTTGCAGGGTTACTATTAGCCAGAGACATGGGAGTTGAAAATGTCATTTGCAAAAGTGACTCTCAACTTTCGGTGGGACAGGTGCAGGGACAGTATCAGGTAAAAGATCCATTACTGATGAAATATTGTCATAAAGTGTTAAATATTATGCAATGTTTTAATAAGGCCGAAATGAAATATATCCAAGAGAACTAAACATGAAAGCAGACTCATTATCCAAGCTAGCAAGCCAACAACGACAGGGCCAACACAACTCCATCATACAGCAAACTCTTAGTCAGCCAACAGTGAGTGTGGAAGAATGCTTGAATATGCAACCTCAAAAGATGAATGGATGAAGACTTACATAGAAGTAATAAAGAGCCAAGAACAAGGAGTTGAACCGGATGCAAGAATGGCAAAGAAAGTAGCTAGTTTTGTGTTGATTGGTGATGAATTATACAAAAGAGGATACTCTGTGCCTTTGTTAAAATGTCTTTCAAATGAACAAGCTGAATATGTAATTAAAGAACTCCATGAAGGAATTTGTGGGCTACATTGCGGAGCTCGAACAATGGCAACAAAGGTTTGTAGAGCCGGTTACTATTGGCCAACAATCCGAGAAGATTGTGAATTTTATGTCAAGCATGCAAAAAATGTCAAGAATTTGGAAGTCTAAATCACATACCAGCACAAGAGTTGCACGAAATTGTTTCCCCATGGCCATTTGCAAAATGGGGAATGGATATACTTGGACCATTCCCACTTGGACGAGGACAAACCAAGTTCATGATAGTAGCTGTCGACTACTTTACAAAGTGGATAGAAGCAGAAGCGTTAACTAAGATAACAGCTCAACAGGTCCAATCGTTTGTATGGAAAAATATAATATGTCGATTCGGAATCCCACACACCATTATAACTGACAATGGCAGACAATTCATTGACAAAAAACTTATGGAATTTTATGCAGATTTGGGGATCAAAGCAACAAGCACGTCAGTTGAGCATCCACAAACAAATGGACAAGCTGAAGCCGCAAACAAAGTTATTCTCGGACAGTTAAAGAAGAGGTTAGGAAGTGCTAAAGGACTATGGGCTGAGAAGTTGCCAGAAATATTATGGGCATACAGATGCACACCACAAACATCAACAGGAGAAACACCATTCAATCTCACGTACGGAACAGATGCAATGTTACCAGTAGAAGTTACTGAACCAACACTACGAAGGCAAATGGAAGATTGGAATATCAACAATGAATGCTTAAGAACTGACCTTGATCTTATTGAAGAACTCAGAGAACGAGCAAAAATAAAGGAAGCAGCAGTAAAAAGAAGAGCAATGAAAAGGTTTAATGCGAAAGTAAGTTCAGGGATTTTAAGGAAGGGATTTGGTCTGGAGAATGCGTACTGATGCTCGGAAAGATCCACGACATGGAAAGTTGGCAGCCAACTGGGAAGGACCATTCAGGATAATGGAAAACTTACACAACGGAGCTTATAGATTAGAAACTCTAGAAGAAAAAGTGATACCGAATACATGGAATGCGAGTCATTTAAAGTTCTATTTTAGTTGAAACAGAAGATGTAAGCCAAAACTTGTATACATACGATTATCTAATCAAGAAGAATTATCCAGTAACATCATCTTATTAGACTCATGCTTTTCTTTTCGGTCTTGGATGTTTTCACTACAAGTGAAATCCCTTCCGAAAATACTACCTTTCGGTCTTGGACGCTTTTCACTTCAGGTGAAATCCCTCCCGAAAAAAACATCATTCTTTTCGGGCTTGGATGATTTCACTTCAGGTGAAATCCCTCCCGAAAAAATTATTGACATAATTCTTTTCGGTCCTGGATGCTTTCACTCCAGGTGAAATCCCTCCCGAAAAGTAGTCTTCGATTCTTTCTTCAATTAGTTCACAAGACATCTCCAAGCAATAGATATAAAACCAAGAGAGAATCATAGCGTTTAATTCAAACATTGGCAACTAAAGACAAGAGTTAGATCTACCCACGCAGGTCTACGTTTTCGGTTACTCTAAAAATAGTACAAACCGAAAGGTAGCAACTATCCCAAGGCAATAAAAAACCGAAAAATAAACTTAATGCTTATGATAATACCATAATACTCTGTTACGTTTCTAAATTAACATTTAAAAGTGTTTAACTAAAATAATCGAAGGTACAATCCTCACAGCGTTCGACCGAAAGGTTTATCATACCGAGAAGACAAAACCGAGAGTTCTAAACATTAGCACAGCCGAAAGTAAGAGTCCACAAATAATACCAAGTGAATAACAAATAACTAGAGCAATAATATTCTTTAGTTTCTGATAAGATCCAAGGAGACATTACAAAAAGGATTCAAAACTTACACATATATAGTTCAACATTTCAAAACCAAAGCAGCCTCCTCATGTAAACTAAAACTATAAACAACATTAACATCTACATCTTCCTAATTTTCGATATTGATATCTTCGGCGTCATTGTCCGGAATTTCATTAACAGGAATTAATTCACCATTATAAAAATCCTTTTTAACATCAAAATTCCCTTCATCAATAGGAATCTTATAGAAAATTTTGCTTGTTGAAGAGCCTTCTCGAAACCCAGCTTATGTTGTTCAAAAATAAAGCTTTCGGCTTCAAAAACATTAGTCCTCAGCTGATGTATCTCCTCATCCATAGCTTTGATGGTGTTTTGTCGGAATCATTCGCAGAAGATAATGCCGATACCTTTTCGTTCAAGCCTTGATTTTCTTTACACAGTCGAACATTCTCTTCGACAGATTTCAAGTTTCGTTCTCCAAATCAGAAATTTTCTTCCCAAGACCTTCTATTTCAACTCGTTCCTTTTTCTGCTTTTTAATATCTTCTAACTGCACCGATAAAGAGCTCATTTTTTCTTTATACTCAGCAAAGTCATTCTTCAATTTGTCAAACTCAGATAACGCCACACAGTTTCCATTCTTCTCCTTCAACATCTTTCCAATCAAAAGATTTCTGCTTGATAATTCAATAACAGAATCTGCCAAAGAAGCAGCATCCATAGTCTTCAGCATGTTATAAGACGATTCACCAAAAGATGTCTGAACAAACTTCGCATATTTTTGTAGCACTAAATATCATTTCCGAGAGAGGTTCGGAAGAAACATTTTCACTCTGACGATGGCCCGAGAGACGAATGCGACCTCTTGCTATTCTATCACGCTTTTTCGATTTCTTTGAAGGACCAGCAGCCTCAACATTACTTACTGGTTCAACCACTTCCACATTCACAATGGGTTCCACAACTTCTTCCACCACAGGGTTCACCACATTTTCACGACGGGGAGTTACATCACCCACCTTGTTCAGCAATTTCGAAAAAATACGAGCGAGCTTTCGGATTAGTGCTCGCCATCAAAGCTGAAAATCAATAAAACATTTAGCTAAGTTAAATGCTTTATCCTATAAAGAGCAAAAATGTGGAACAACCACGTACCAAACAGGTCTTCTCGAGGATTTGGTGAAGTATACAGTTGTAGCAAGGCGCGAGTGGGAACCTGGTACGAGAGCCGACTAAAAACTTCGATAACATGACGATCGGCCCACACCCATTGAATGAAATGAAATAGAGTTAAACTTCACAGGATCTTTTGTCCAGTACAGAGGAAACCTTGGAGAATCTCCATCAAAAAAATACTCTCTTCCTACAGGCTCTATTAGAATCTTAAAAAAACTCCCCTTAAAATCTTTGTATGACGATGTAAAAGGTTTAAGGAAACAAACATTGGATTTACTAATAAGGGATAACCACCGGCCGCTTCCCAGGCCGAGAACTATAATAATACAAGAAGGAAGCAGGACTAGGAGAAAGCGATAACAATTTACACAAAATAAATGCTTGCATCGCAGCCCAACATTCGGATGAAGCTGAGTAGGCGCGACATTAAGGAAGTTAAGGACACCTATTTGAAAATTGTTCAAAGGCAATCCGAATATGAAGATCTCTAAAAAAGCAAGCATAAAAATAAAAAAACTCATAACTGTCACCTCTCGACCATGACAAACATATCGGCATCTCCAACACGCCGAAAAGAAATAAATCATTTTCAATGTCAGAATAATAAATCTGAGAATGGAAAGGAAACTACGAAGTTCGATAGCAGAACGATATTGGACAAATACCTCGGACTTTAGGATTAACCCATTGGTAACCTGGACGAAGATTCTCTCTGAGGCATACAATGCCGAATTCTGAGGAGCATCAACAGCCGGTGCTCCATTTGAATCATTCATACAAGAAGGGTAGCAATGAAGACTTCGAGTCTTGGACATCCTCTCTCGGCACCACTCCGCCCAGTGATTCACCACCCGCGCTTGAAAAATCATCAGAAGCAGAAAAACTTGAAAGCGACATTACCTTTGAACGAACTGGTTACAGATTGAAAGAAAGCTTCTTTTCTCAATACACAACGAAACACATTTGTAAAAAGTTTAAGAAGAAGACCCTATTATAACCCAAAGATACACCCTAGAATTTGAAACGTTGCAAGCAATCTGAAACCGTCAAAAATGTATAATCTAACGGTTGCAACAACAAATTCACGTCAAATCAACTTAATCAGCAAGTTAAAGCACAAAAACTGAGGCATTCAATATCAAATCAAATCAAATGTCAAATTTACTATAATTTATTAAGACATGAATATTTTACAAGAGCTAAAATATTTCTGTCTTGGGGGCTAGTGTACTGATAGGGCTAAAACCGAGAGGTTCATGCCGAGAACTACATAGATAAACAATTAAGATGTTCAGTTAAAACCAGAGAGGTTTTGACCGAAAGCGATGAAGACAAAAGAATAAAACAAATATAAATGTCGTAAAAGCCCAATTAGATAAAAACTTGCAAGAGGGGTGCACAAATAATAAAAAAGGTGCAGAAAGAAAGCCAAGAGTAAAGGGGAAAGCCCATTAAAGAAACTCTATAAATAGGATTCAGAGATAGAAAGAGGTAAGATGATTTATCTGATAAATATTAAACCTTTTCTGACTTTAGCATCGGAGCGACTTGCAGGTACCCCCCACCTGTTGTGAGGAGAAGCCGAGAGCACCAGCCTAGAGGAGAAGCGAGAGTATCAGCCGAGAGCACTAGCCGAGAGCACCAGCCGAGAGGAGAAGTCAAGAGTTTCCACCAAGGAAAGAAATTAAGTATCCAGCTCAAGATAGTATTCAGCCTAAGATTGAAGAATTAGTCTTATTAAACTTTTTCGAGTGTTCTTGGTCCCTGTTGTAAGAACAGAAACAAAGACCCAAAACTGTTTAAAGATAATATCAGAAAAACAATCGGTTGTTTATACCAGTTAGAACTTAAACAAATTAAAAATAGAATCTAAAGAGTTAAGGGGTAAGAGATAAGCACACAAGCAATTTATACTGGTTCACTCTTACACCAAGAGCTACATCCAGTCCCCAGAAACCACTAGGTAAACCACTATGCAATGAAAACCAAATTACAAACACCACACCCAAAGTAGTGACCTTGAACCCCTCAAGAAACACACTACCTTTGGCAAACCACACCAAGAATGTTGATCTTGAACACCTCAAGAACACACAACACTCATTGGCAACACAAATACAGAAATACAATAATCAAGGAAGAAGGAATAGAATACACCTGGGTATACAAAGCTTAAAGTTAAAATTACAACCCAATCCTATTCCCACACACTTAAGAATGATCCAAAACTCTTTCAAATCTTGGAAAAACTGTTTGATAAACTCTTTCTCTACCCAAGATTAGGAGCGTAAAACCACCTTTATATAGACCAACCAAGTGGTCAAAAACATTTCATAAAGGAGCCAAGGTAGTTAGAATCATTTAAAGCATATTAAAACCACTTAACAAAATTATGTTAATTCAGAAAAATAATCGATTGTTTAATCGAAACAATTGGTTGAATTGACTTGACAACAAAGTCAAGCTTCTCAAAACCTTTTCAAAAACTGTTAAGGTAAAACAACCTGTTGTTTCGAAATTTCAAGTTGTTGAAACTACTAAGGTAAAACAACTTGTTGTTTCAAAAATAACATGTGGAAATTTCAACAGCATTTTAGAAAACTCATCTTTTCAAAAGGTTAAAGATTCAAATAAACTTGGATCATCTTAAGGAGTGAATTAACAAGTTCAAACAACTAGACAACACACACACACCCAACAACAAGGTCTTCATGCTTTCCACTTGGATTTGGAGACATCAAAGCTTCTTGTTCAACAATCTCCTCCTATTTGATGAAGACAAATCCCTGGTTTGTTTGCGTTGTTGTTTTTGAACTTGATAGATCCTACAAAACAGAATTTGTGCATATACAAAGCAAGTATACCAGCAGGATACCAAGGCACACAAAACCATTTTTCTGCATAAGCCTTTAAGCAGAAAAACCAGTTAAATAACCATAAAATCCAGTGCCAAAATTAGACTTGTGTGCAAAAGAACTATGGTGAATAAGAGCATGGGAATACAAGATAACACCAGAGTGTAGCAGCAGCAATACAAACATAAAACCACACCATTCTCCCCTAATTTGTCTTCACAAATAGAATGAAAGAAGGGATAAAAACAGGATTAAGAAAAACCAGAATACCCATAAGTGTAGCAGCACCATTGCAGCAAAAATATATGGTGTATCAGGGCTGTGACAGTAACATAATCAAAGTGATGGCATTCTCAAGGAGCTCTTCTTGGATGTTCGGTAATATGGTGCGGAAGCTCAAATGTAGGAGATGGGCAAGGTCCTCCTAGGAGTTGTGGTGACCTTGAAGGTGCATGAAGAGTGTGGAAAGAGGGGAGGTTCGGCCAGCCCCTTGATAGATGGTGAAAGAAGATTAAAACCTAGAAACTAGGCAAGGAGCAAAGTATGGCACTAAATGGGCAGCATAACATTACTCAATTTAATCTTGCAATACAAGTGATAGGCTTCTCCTTTTATAGGCTAAGAAGGCCGTAAATGTTAAGCTAATAGAAGATGTAATGCTAGCTAAATGTAATGTAAATGTGAAGCACATGGGGCACATGGAGCACATGGGTGCACATGGTCCTCCAACCTCAGATGGCCGAACTTGATTAGTGAAGGCTTCTAGAAACCTTTAGCTAATCAAGGTTAACTTTTCCTTAATTCTAATGTGCAGAAAAATAAACATTTGTCCACATGGCTATGCCTATTTACACCCCAATTAAAACTAGGCTACACTTGAAGGGCCTTCACGAAACATGTACCAATATGTCATTCTCCCATTCATAGCTTGATCCAAGTCTTCTTGTCCTAGACGCTCCTAGCTTGGTCTTAGACGCTCCTAGCTTGATCTTAGATGCTCCTAGCTTGGTCTTAGACGCTTCTAGCTTGGTCTTAGACGCTCCTGACTTGGGGTTTAGCCTTTCATGGGAGGTTGTGTTTGGCCCTACTCCATCATCCCCTCCCTCTTGAAAAGGATTTGTCCTCAAATCCAATGCTTTTCTGCAGCTAGGGGGATGGTTGTGGCTGGATGGTGTCCATCATCTCCTCCTTTTTTAAAAGATCTATTCTCAGATCTACGGACTTGATCTCGAATAGCAGCCTCTTACTTCGTCAAGGTGGTTCCTCCCGGATCAAATGTCAATCTATGGGAATCTTGAAACAAAGCAAAGGAGTTAGTGTGAGCATTTGGAGTAAACTTAATTGTGTGAAGTTGCCATTTTTGTTTTTCTTTGTTTTCGGCAACTCTCACAATATTTCCCTTTTGATGGTTGTTTGTGTCCTCTAATCCTCTTATGTTTTCTAAAATTTCCAATAGTAGTTACTTGTCCCTTAGGCATAATTCCTTTAGGAGGTGGTAACACTTTAAAAGGGCAAGAGGACTATGTTCACATACAACTTCAAATGTAGAAATATGAGTAATCTTGTGGACTACTCCATTGTATGCATGCTCAATAGGAAAAGGATTCTTATCCCAAGAATTGTGGGTGTCCATCATGATTTCGTGAAGCATAGAAGGAAGAGCTATGTTTTCAAATTTTGGAGCTCTATCCATCACTATTTTTGAAGATAAATCATGGCGACTTGTCACTTTTCTTTAGGAAGAGTTTATCCACATCCATGAAAAAGGAATCAAATTCTTTTGTTGTCCTAGGAAGTTCTAATATGAAATTTGTGTCTTCCAAGGATCATTTACAAAAGGGGAAGGAGTATAGAGTTCTTCAGACATTGCCTTAGGTGTAGTTTTAAAACAAGAATTGTACCTAAGGTAATGTCTTTGAACCTCTTTTATCATGGGTGACAAAAGTTTTCCTTTTAAAAGCTCTAGAGTTTTATCAACTCTAATTTGGCCCATGAGTTCTCCTTCATGTAGACTTTTTCTCTTATGTGTAAAGATAGTCTCGTTGTTACAACCATTGTTTATGAAAATTTGTACACTTTGCAATGGTTGTCTCAATAAGACATGACAAATTGCTCTAGGCACTACTTCACAAAAAAATTTGTTTTTGTAGATGCTTATAGATAACTTGACATTCTCTTGGTGATATCCTAGCATATATGAGAAATAGTCTTTATCTATGCAAGCTTCTTTTAAAGACTCTTCTTTTTTGTTTATGCTTGCAAGTGTTCCTTTACAAGAGGTAAGGCTAGGGTTTTCAACAAGAAGCATGTTTTCAAGGGTATTTTCAATGTGCTTGTCTTGTTGAATGACCTTGTGGAAAGGAACACTCTTCTCCCACGCCTTTTGTTTCCCAAAAGTTTTCTCTTTTTCTATTTTCTCTTCATCCCTCTTATGTTTCATTTGTCTTTGGTCTTTTACCACTTGGGAATGTGGTAAAGGACTAAGTACAAACTTTTTGTGCTTGTGGATGAAGGAAATCTCGTTAGTTAGACCATCATGCAAGGTTTTCTTATCAAATTGTCATGGTCTACCTAATAAGATGTGGCAAGCTTCCATAGGTACTACGTCACATAAAACTTTGTCTTTGTAGTTACCTATAGAAAATTGATTTCCACTTGTTTGTCTACACGTAGTTCCCATTCTCATTGATCCATTGTAAATTGTAAGGTTTTGGATGAGGAACTACTTGTAGATTTAGTTTCTCAATCAATCTAGTGCTACAGCAATTGCAGCATGATCCACCATCCACAATGAGAGAGCATATATTTTCTAAAACATTGCATCTAGTATGAAAGATGTTCTCTCGTTGTGTCTCGATGGATGCACTAGGTTGATTGTGGAGGATCATCAATAAGTCCCCTTCCAAAGGATTTATCCTCTCTCCTTCTCCCTTTTCTTGTGTACTAGGTTAATCCTCACCACTAGTGTACTCATCTTTTCCTTTTAAGAACAAAGCCCTTTGGTTTGGACATTGTGCTTGCACATGCCCTCTTCCAAAACACTTAAACACTTGGTGTCCCTAGCACGGATGGGTGGGGTGGAGGCATCTTTCACTAAAGTTTTGGTAGTTTCCTTAGGTTCGTCTCTAGATGTGCTACCTTCCCTTTTAAAGTCTTTCTTGGGATAAAAGTTGGAGTAAGAACCCACCCTTTAACTTGAAGTTTTGTGCAAATTTTGTTGTTCAACTTTAATGCAAAGTTGAACCAAGTCATTCAAGTCTTGGTAGGGTAGAAGTTCTACTCTATCCCTTATCTCAAGGTTGAGCCCACTTAGAAACCTAGATATGGTGGTGTTCTCTTCCTCTCTAATGGATGCTCTCATCATGTAGTGCTCCATTTTCTGCCTATACTCTTCCACAGTCATGTTCTTTTGTTGGAGTCTTTGGAGTTTGTCCATTAACTCCCTATGGTAGTAGGAAGGTATGTGGCGACGTCTTAGGGCTCCCCTAAGGTCATTCCAATATTCTATGGGAGGCTCCCTATGAAGACGTCGGTCTCTCTCTAGAGAGGTCCACCAATACATGGCATTACTTTGGAAACTAAGGGTTGCTAAGGGTACCTTCCTTTCTTCACTCACCCTATGGCAAGCAAAGAGTTGCTCTACTTTCATCTCCCAATCTAGGTATACCTCTACATCTTCCTTACCATAGAAATGGGGTAGGTCTACCCTTACTTCCCT
>NW_027174242.1:0-21626 GCF_000499845.2 Phaseolus vulgaris | reverse complement strand
AAAGTATCTTAACTATCGAAAACAAGCATATTACTTAACTAAATGTTTGCAACTTGTTCTTTTCGCTATTAATTGATTGAAAACACTAATGATATCTTTGAAAACCAATCTCATGTGTTAAAATTGTGCTTTGATATGTTTAATATTTCTTTTACAATCTTAGTCTATTAATTGATTGAAACACTTATGAATATCTTTGAAAAACAATTTCATTTGTTAAAATTGTGTTTTCATATATTTTTTTACAATCTCACGTCTATTAATTGATTCAAACACTTATGATACCTTTGAAAAACCATTTCATGTGTTCAAATTGTATTTTGATATGTTTAATACTTCTTTTACAATCTAAGGTCTATTAACTGATTCAAAACTTATGATAGATATCTTTGAAAAACAATTTCATGTGTTAAAATTGTGTTTTGATATGTTTAATACTTCTTTCATTTACAATCCAAGGTTTTATAACCTAAGAAACTATAAGCAAGTGAATGTTCTATGTAATAATAGTTTAAAAGTATCTTAACTATCGAACACAAGCGTATTACTTAACTAAATGTTTGCAACCTGTTCCTTTCGCTATTAATTGATTTTAAACACTTATGATATCTTTGAAAACCAATTTCATGTGTTAAAATTGTGTTTTGATATGTTTAATATTTCTTTTACAATCTTAGTCTATTAATTAATTGAAAGATTTATGAATATCTTTAAAAACAATTTCATGTGTTAAAATTGTGTTTTCATATATTTTTTACAATATAAGGTCTATTAATTGATTGAAACACTTACGATACCTTTGGAAAACCATTTCATGTGTTCAAATTGTTTTTGATATGTTTAATACTTCTTTTACAATCTATGGTCAATTAACTGATTGAAACACTTATGATAGATATCTTTGAAAAAAACAATTTCATGTGTTAAAATTGTGTTTTGATATGTTTAACACTTCTTTCATTTACAATCCACGGTTTTATAACCTAGGAAACTATAAGAAAGTGAATTTTCTGTATAATAATAGTTTAAAAGTATCTTAACTATCGTACAAGCGTATTACTTAACTAAATGTTTGGAACTTGTTCTTTTCGCTATTAATTGATTGAACACACTCATGATATTTTTGAAAACCAATTTCATGTGTTAAAATTGTGTTTTGATATGTTTAATATTTCTTTTACAATCTTAGTCTATTAATTGATTGAAACACTTATGAATATCTTTGAAAAACAATTTGATGTGTTAAAATTGTGTTTTCATATATTTTTTACAATCTAAGGTCTATTAATTGATTCAAACAATTATGATACCTTTGAAAACCAATTTCATGTGTTAAATTGTCTTTTGATATGTTTAATATTTCTTGTACAATCTTAGTCTATTAATTGATTGAAACACTTTATGAATATCTTTGAAAAACAATTTCATGTGTTAAAATTGTCTTTTCTTATATTTTTTACAATCTAACGTCTACTAATTGATTCAAACACTTATGAACCTTTGAAAAACCAATTTCATGTGTTCAAATGTATTTTGATATGTTTAATACTTCTTTTACAATCTAAGGTGTATTAACTGATTCAAAAACTTATGATAGATATCTTTGAAAAACAATTTCACGTGTTAAAATTGTGTTTTAATATGTTTAATACTTCTTTCATTTACAATCCAAAGTTTTATAACCTAGGAAACTATAAGAAAGTGAATGTTTTGTATAATAATAGTTTAAAAGTATCTTAACTATCGAAACAAGCGTATTACATAACTAAATGCTGCAACTTGTTCTTTTTGCTATTAATTGATTGAAAACACTTATGATATGTTTGAAAACAAATTTCATGTGTTTAAATTGTGTTTTGATATGTTTAATATTTCTTGTACAATCTTAGTCTATTAATTGATTGAAACTCTTATGAATATCTTTGAAAAAAACTTCATGTATTTAAATTGTGTTTTCATATATTTTTTACAATCTAACGTCTATTAATTGATTCATACACTTATGATACCTTTGATAAACCATTTCATGTGTTCAAATTGTATTTTGATATGTTTAATACTTCTTTTACAATCTAAGGTGTATTAACTGATTCAAAAACTTATGATAGATATCTTTGAAAAACAATTTCATGTGTTAAAATTGTGTTTTAATATGTTTATACTTCTTTCATTCACAATCCAAATTTTATAACCTAGGAAACTATAAGAAAGTGAATGTTCTGTATAATAATAGTTTAAAAGTATCTTAACTATCGAAAACAAGCGTATTACGTAACTAAATGCTTGCAACTTGTTCTTTTTGCTATTAATTGATTGAAAACACTTATGATATCTTTGAAAACCAATTTCATGTGTTTAAATTGTGTTTTGATATGTTTAATATTTCTTTTACAATCTTAGTCTATTCATTGATTGAAACACTTATGAATATCTTTGAAAAACAATTTGATGTGTTAAAATTGTGTTTTCATATATTTTTTACAATCTAACGTCTATTAATTGATTCAAACACTTATGATACCTTTGAAAACCCATTTCATGTGTTCAAATTGTATTTGATATGTTTAATACTTCTTTTACAATCTAAGGTCTATTAACTGATTGAAACACTTACGAAGATATCTTTGAAAAACAATTTCATGTGTTAAATTGTGTTTTTATTGTTTATACTTCTTTCATTCACAATCCAAAGTTTTATAACCTAGGAACAATAAGAAAGTGCATTTTCTGATATAATATAGTTTAAAGTATCTTAGTATCGAAAACAAGCATATTACTTAACTAAATGTTTGCAACTTGTTCTTTTCGCTAATAATTGATTGAAGCACTTATGAATATCTTTGAAAACAATTTCATGTGTTAAAATTGTGTTTTCATATAGTTTTTTACAATATAAGGTCTATTAATTGATTCAAAACCTTACGATACCTTCGGAAAACCATTTCATGTGTTCAAATTGTATTTTGATATGTTAATACTTCTTTTACAATCTAAGGTCTATTATTGATTCAAAACACTTATGAACCTTTGAAAAACCATTGCATGTGTTCAAATTGTATTTTGATATGTTTAATACTTCTTCTACAATCTAAGGTGTATTAACTGATTCAAAAACTTATGATAGATATCTTTGAAAAAACAATTTCATGTGTTAAAATTGTGTTTTATATGTTTAATACTTTTTCATTACATCCAAAGTTTATAACTAGGAAACTATAAGAAAGTGAATGTTCTGTATAATAATATTGTAAAAGTATCTTAACTATGAAAACAAGCGTATTACGTAACTAAATGTTTGCAACTTGTTCTTTTTGCTATTAATTGATTGAAAAGACTTATGATATCTTTGAAACCAATTTCATGGTTTAAATTGTGTTTTGATATGTTTAATATTTCTTGGTACAATCTTAGTCTATTAATTGATTGAAATTTTATGATATTCTTGAAAAACAATTCATGTGTTAAAATTGTGTTTTTATATTTTTTACAAACTAAGTCTACTAATTGATTCAAACACTTATGATACCTTTGAAAAACCATTTCATGTGTTCAAATTGTATTTTGATATGTTTAATACTTCTTTTACAATCTAAGGTGTAGTAACTGATTCAAAAACTTTTGATAGATATCTTTGAAAAACAATTTCATGTGTTAAAATTGTGTTTTAATATGTTTAATACTTCTTTCATTCACAATCCGCGGTTTTATAACCTAGGAAACTATAAGAAAGTGAATGTTCTGTATAATAATAGTTTAAAAGTATCTTAACTATCGAAAACAAGCGTATTACGTAACTAAATGCTTGCAACTTGTTCTTTTTGCTATTAATTGATTGAAAACACTTATGATATCTTTGAAAACCAATTTCATGTGTTAAAATTGTGTTTTGATATGTTTAATATTTCTTTTACAATCTTAGTCTATTAATTGATTGAAACACTTATGAATATCTTTGAAAAACAATTTCATGTGTTAAAATTGTGTTTTCATATATTTTTTACAATCTAAGGTCTATTAATTGATTCAAACACTTATGATACCTTTGAAAAACCATTTCATGTGTTCAAATTGTATTTTGATATGTTTAATACTTCTTTTACAATCTAAGGTCTATTAACTGATTGAAACACTTACGCTAGATATCGTTGAAAACATTTCATGTGTTAATCGTGTTTTTATATGTTTATACTTCTTTCATTTACATCCAAGGTTTTTAACCTAGGACTATAAGAAGTGAATTTCTGGTTTATAATAGTTTAAAGTATCTTAACTATCGAACAAGCGTATTACTTAACTAAATGTTTGCAACTTGTTCTTTTCGCTATTAATTGATTGAAACACTTATGATATCTTTGAAAACCATTTCATGTGTTAAATTGTGTTTTGATATGTTTAATATTTCTTTTACAATCTTAGTCTATTAATTGATTGAAACTTATGAATATCATTGGAAAACATTTCATGTGTTTAAATTGTGTTTTTCATATATTTTTTACAATCTAGGTCTATTAATTGATTCAAACACTTATGATACCTTTGAGAAACCATTCATGTTTTCAATTGTATTTTGATATGTTTAATATTTCTTTTACAATCTAAGATTATTAACTGATTGAACATTATGATAGATATCTTTGAAAACATTTCATGTGTTAAAATTGTGTTTTGATATGTTTATACTTCTTTCATTTACAATCCAGGTTTTATACCTAGGAAACTATAAGAAAGTGAATTTTCTGTATAATAATAGTTTAAAGTATCTTAAGTATCGAACAATCATATTACTTAACTAAATGTTTTGCACTTGTTCTTTTCGCTATTAATTGATTGAAACACTTATGATATCTTTGAAAACATTTCATGTGTTAAAATTGTTTTGATATGTTTAATATTTCTTTTACATCTTAGTTATTAATTGATTGAACACTTATGAATATCATCGAAAACAATTTCATGTGTTAAATTGTGTTTTCATATATTTTTTCAATCTAAGGTCTATTAATTGATTCAACACTTATGATACCTTTGAAACCAATTATGTTTTCAAATTGTATTTTGATATGTTTATATTTCTTTTACAATCTAAGATCTATTAACTGATTGAAACACTTATGATAGATATCTTTGAAAAACAATTTCATGTGTTAAATTGTGTTTTGATATGTTTATACTTCTTTCATTTACATCCAAGGTTTTATAACCTAGGAACTATAAGAAAGTGAATTTTCTGTATAATAATAGTTTAAAGTATCTTAAGTATCCGAAAACAATCATATTACTTAACTAATGTTTGCAACTTGTTCTTTTCCTATTAATTGATTGAAAACACTTATGATATCTTTGAAAACCAATTTCATGTGTTAAATTGTGTTTTGTATGTTAATATTTCTTTTACAATCTTAGTCTATTAATTGATTGAACACTTATGATATCTTTGAAAAAATTTCATGTGTTAAAATTGTGTTTTCATATATTTTTTACAATCTAAGGTTTATTAATTGATTCAACACTTATGATACCTTTGAAAAACCATTTCATGTGTTCAAATTGTATTTTGATATGTTTAATACTTCTTTTACAATCTAAGGTCTATTAACTGATTGAAAACTTATGATAGATATCTTTGAAAAACATTTCATGTGTTTAAATTGTGTTTTTATATGTTTAATATTCTTTCATTTACAATCCAGGTTTTATAACCTAGGAACTATAAGAAAGTGAATGTTCTGTATAATATAGTTTAAAAGATTTTAACTATCGAAACAAGCGTATTACTTAACTAATCTTTGCAATTGTTCTTTTCGCTATTAATCATTGAAACACTTATGATATCTTTGTAAACGATTTCATGTCTTAAATTGTGTTTTGATATGTTTAATATTTCTTGTACAGTCTTAGTCTATTAATTGATTGAAACACTTTTGAATATCTTTGAAAACAATTTCATGTGTTAAATTGTGTTTTCTTATATTTTTACACTCTAACGGTCTATTATTGATTCAAACACTATGATACCTTGAAAAACCATTTCATGTGTTTCAAATGTATTTTGATATGTTTAATACTTCTTTTACAATTAAGGGTTTTAACTGATTCAAAACTTATGATAGATATCTTTGAAAAACATTTCGTGTGTTAAAATTGTGTTTTAATTGTTTATACTTCTTTCATTCACAATCCAAAGTTTTATAACCTAGGAAATAAGAAAGTGAATGTTCTGTATAATAATAGTTTAAAAGTATCTTAACTATCGAAAACAGCGTATTAGTAACTAATGTTTGAACTTGTTCTTTTTGCTATTAATTGATTGAAAACACTTATGATATCTTTGAAAACCAATTTCATGTGTTTAATTTTGTTTGATATGTTATATTTCTTGTACATCTTAGTCATTAATTGATTGAAACACTTATGAATCTTTGGAAACATTCATTGTGTTAAATTGTGTTTTCTTATATTTTTTACATTAACGTCTATTAATTGATTCAACACTTATGATACCTTTGAAAACCATTCATGTGTTCAAATGTATTTTGATATGTTTAATACTTCTTTTACAATTAAGGGTCTAACTGATTCAAAACTTATGATAGATATCTTTGAAAACAATTTCATGTGTTAAATTGTGTTTTATATGTTTAATACTTCTTTCATTACAATCCAAGTTTTATACCTAGGAAACTATAAGAAAGTGAATGTTCTGTATATAATAGTTTAAAAGTATCTTAACTATCGAAAACAAGCGTATAACGTAACTAAATGTTTGCAACTTGTTTCTTTTTGCTATTAATTGATTGAAAACACTTATGATATCTTTGAAACCAATTTCATGTGTTTAAATTGTGTTTTGATATGTTTATATTTCTTGTACATATTAGTCTATTAATTGATTGAACACTTATGAATATTCTTTGAAAACAACTTCTGTGTTAAATTGTGTTTTCTTATATTTTTTACAATCTAACGTCTATTAATTGATTAAAACTTTATGATACCTTTTGAAAAACCATTTCATGTGTTCAAATTGTATTTTGATATGTTTATACTTCTTTTACATCTAAGGTCTATTAACTGATTGAAACACTTATGATAGATATCTTTGAAAAACATTTCATGTGTTAAAATTGTGTTTTGATATGTTTATACTTGTTTCATTTACAATCCAGGTTTTATAACCTAGGCAACTATAAGAAAGTAATTTTTTGTATAATATAGTTTAAAGTATCTTACTATCGAAAACAGCATATTACTTAACTAATGTTTGCAACTTGTTCTTTTCGCTTTAATTGATTGAAAAACTTATGATATCTTTGAAACCAATTTCATGTGTTAAAATTGTGTTTTGATATGTTTTATATTTCTTTTACAATAGTCTATTAATTGATTGAACACTTATGAATATCTTTGAAACAATTTCATGTGTTAAAATTGTGTTTTCATATACTTTTTACAATCTAACGTCTATTATTTATTCATACACTTATGATACCTTTAAGAAACCATTTCATGTGTTCAAATTGTATTTTGATATATTTAATACTTCTTTTACAATCTAGGTCTATTAACTAATTCAACACTTATGATAGATTATTCGAAAACAATTTCATGTGGTAAATTGTGTTTGATATGTTAATATTGTTTCATTTACAATCCAAGGTTTATAACCTAGGAAATATAAGAAGTGAATGTTCTGTATTAATAGTTTAAAAGTATCTTCACTATCGAAACAAGCATATTATTTAACTAAATGTTTCCGACTTGTTTTTTTCGCTATTAATTGATTGAAAACACTTATGTATCTTTGATAACCAATTTCTGTGTTAAATTATGTTTTGATATGTTTAATATTTCTTTACAATCTTAGTCTATTAATTGATTGAACACTTATGACTATCTTCGAAAACAATTTCATTTGTTAAATTGTGTTTTCATATCTTTATTTACAATCTAACGTCTATTAATTGATTCAAACACTTATGATACCTTTGAAAAACCATTCATGTGGTCAAATTGTATTTTGATATGTTTAATACTCTTTTACAATCTAAGGTCTATTAACTGATTGAAACATTACGCTAGATATCGTTGAAAACAATTTCATGTGTTAAAATCGTGTTTTTATATGTTTAATACTTCTTTCATTTACAATCCAAGGTTTTATAACCTAGGAAACTATAAGAAAGTGAATGTTCTGTAAATAATAGTTTAAAGTATCTTCACTATCGAAAACAAGCATATTATTTAACTAAATGTTTCCGACTTGTTTTTTTCGCTATTAATTGATGAAAACACTTATGATATCTTTGATAACCAATTTCATGTGTTAAAATTATGTTTTGATATGTTAATATTTCTTTTACAATCTTAGTCTATTAATTGATTGAAACACTTATGACTATCTTCGAAAAACAATTTCATTTGTTAAAATTGTGTTTTCATATCTTTATTTTACAATCTAACGTCTATTAATTGATTCAAACACTTATGATACCTTTGAAAACATTTATGTGGTCAAATTGTATTTTGATATGTTTAATACTTCTTTTACAATCTAAGGTCTATTATCTTGATTGAACACTTATGATAGATATCTTTGGAAAATCAATTTCATGTGTTAAAATTGTGTTTTGATATGTTTATACTTCTTTCATTTACAATCCAAGGTTATATAACCTAGGAAACTTTAAGAAAGTGAATGTTCTATATAATAATAGTTTAAAAGTATCTTAACTATCGAAAAAAAGCGTATTACTTAACTAAATGTTTGCAACCTGTTCTTTTCGCTATTAATTGATTGAAAGCACTTACGATATCTTTGAAAACCAATTTCATGTGTTAAAATTGTGTTTTGATATGTTTAATATTTCTTTTACAATCTTAGTCTATTAATTGATTGAACATTTATGAATATCTTTGAAAAACAATTTCATGTGTTAAAATTGTGTTTTCATATATTTTTTACAATATAGTCTATAAATTGATTCAAACACTTACGATACTTGGAAACCATTTCATGTGTGCAATTGTATTCTGATATGTTTAATACTTCTTTTACAATCTAAGGTCTATTAACTGATTGAACACTTATGATAGATATCTTTGAAAAACAATTCATGTGGTTAAATTGTGTTTTATATGTTAATACTTGTTTCATTTACAATCCACGTTTTATAACCTAGGCAACTATAAGAAAGTGAATTTTTGTATAAAATAGTTTAAAAGTATCTTAACTATCGAAACAAGCATATTACTTAACTAAATGTTTGCAACTTGTTCTTTTCGCTATTAATTGATTGAAAACACTTATGATATCTTTGAACACCAATTTCATGTGTTAAAATTGTGTTTTGATATGTTTATATTTCTTTTACATCTTAGTCTATTAATTGATTGAAACACTATGAATATCTTCGAAAACAATTTCATGTGTTAAAATTGTGTTTCATATATTTTTTACAATCTAACGTCTATTAATTAATTCAAACCTATGATACCTTTGAGAAACCATTTCATGTGTTCAAATTGTATTTTGATATGTTTAATACTTGTTTTACATTAAGGTCTATTAACTGATTGAAAACTTATGATAGATATCTTTGAAAAACAATTTCATGTGTTAAAATTGTGTTTTTATATGTTTAATACTTCTTTCATTTACAATCCAAGGTTTTATAACCTAGGGAACTATAAGAAAGTGAATGTTCTGTATATAATAGTTTAAAAGAATTTTAACTATCGAAAACAAGCTTATTACTTAACTAAATCTTTGCAACTTGTTCTTTTCGCTATTAACTCATTGAAACACTTATGATATCTTGTAAACGAATTTCATGTCTTAAAATTGTGTTTGATATGTTTAATATTTCTTGTACAGTCTTGTCTATTAATTGATTGAACACTTTGAATATCTTTGAAAACAATTTCATGTGTTAAATTGTGTTTTCATATATTTTTACAATATAGGTCTATAAATTGATTCAAACACTTACGATACCTTTGGAAACCATTTCATGTGTTCAAATTGTATTTTGATATGTTTATACTTCTTTTACAATCTAAGGTCTATTAACTAATTGAAACACTTATGATAGATATCTTTGAAAAACAATTTGATGTGTTAAAATTGGGTTTTGATATGTTTAATATTTCTTTCATTTACAATCCGCGGTTTATAAACCTAGGCAACTATAAGAAAGTGAATTTTTTGTATACTATAGTTTAAAAGTATCTTAACTATCGAAACAAGCATATTACTTAACTAAATGTTTGCAATTGTTCTTTTCGCTATTAATTGATTGAAACACTTATGATATCTTTGAAAACCAATTTCATGTGTTAAAGTTGTGTTTTGATATGTTTAATATTTCTTTTACAATCTTAGTCTGTTAATTGATTGAAACACTTATGATATCTTGAAAAACAATTTATGTGTTAAAATTGTGTTTTCTTATTTTTTACACTCTAACGTCTTTAATTGATTCAAACACTATGATACCTTTGAAAACCATTTCATGTGTTCAAATGTATTTTGATAGTTTAATACTTCTTTACATCTAAGGTGTATAACTGATTCAAAAACTTATGATAGATATCTTTGAAAAACAATTTCGTGTGTTAAAATTGTGTTTTATATGTTTATACTTCTTTCATTCACAATCCAAGTTTTATAACCTAGGAAACTATAAGAAAGTGAATGTTCTGTATAATAATAGTTTAAAAGTATCTTAACTATCGAAAACAAGCGTATTACGTAACTAAATGTTTGCAACTTGTTCTTTTTGCTATTAATGATTGAAACACTTATGATATCTTTGAAAACCAATTTCATGTGTTTAAATTGTGTTTTGATATGTTTAATATTTCTTGTACAATCTTAGTCTATTAATTGATTGAAACACTTATGAATATCTTTGGAAAAACAATTTCATGTGTTAAATTTGTTTTCTTATATTTTTTACAATCTAACGTCATTAATTGATTCAAACACTTATGATACCTTTGAAAAACCATTTCATGTGTTCAAATTGTATTTTGATATGTTTAATACTTCTTTTACAATCTAAGGTGTACTAACTGATTCAAAACTTATATAGATATCTTTGAAAACAATTTCATGTGTTAAAATGTGTTTTAATATGTTTAATACTTCTTTCATTCACAATCCAAAGTTTTATAACCTAGGAAACTATAAGAAAGTGAATGTTCTGTATAATAATAGTTTAAAGTATCTTAACTATCGAAAACAAGCGTATAACGTAACTAAATGTTTGCACTTGTTCTTTTGCTATTAATGATTGAAAACACTTATGATATCTTTGAAAACCAATTTCATGTGTTTAAATTGTGTTTTGATATGTTTAATATTCTTGTACAATTAGTCTATTAATTGATTGAAACACTTATGAATATCTTTGAAAAACAATTCATGTGTTAAAATTGTGTTTTCTTATATTTTTCAACTAAGTCTATTAATTGATTCAAACATTATGATACCTTTGAAAAACCATTTCATGTGTTCAAATTGTATTTGATATGTTAATACTTCTTTTACAATCTAAGGTCTATTAACTGATTGAAACACTTATGATAGATATCTTTGAAAAACAATTTCATGTGTTAAAATTGTGTTTTGATATGTTTAATACTTGTTTCATTTACAATCCACGGTTTTATAACCTAGGCAAACTATAAGAAAGTAATTTTTTGTAATAATAGTTTAAAGTATCTTAACTATCGAAACAAGCATATTACTTAACTAAATGTTTGCAACTTGTTCTTTTCGCTATTAATTTGATTGAAAAACACTTATGATATCTTTGAAAACCATTTCATGTGTTAATTGTTTTGATATGTTTATATTTCTTTACAATCATAGTCTATTACTTGATTGAAACACTTATGAATATCTTTGAAACACAATTTATGTGTTAAAATTGTGTTTTCATATACTTTTTCAATCTAACGTCTATTAATTTATTCATACACTTATGATACCTTTAAGAACCATTCATTGTTTCAAATTGTATTGATATATTTAATACTTCTTTTACAATCTAAGGTCTATTAACTAATTCAAACACTTATGATAGATATATTCGAAAAACAATTTCATGTGTTAAAATTGTGTTTTGATATGTTTAATACCTGTTTCATTACAATCCAAGGTTTTATAACCTAGGAAACTATAAGAAAGTAAATGTTTCTGTATAATAATAGTTTAAAAGTATCTTCACTATCGAAACAAGCTATTATTAACTAAATGTTTCCGACTTGTTTTTTTCGCTATTAATTGATTGAAAACACTTATGATATCTTTGATAAACCAATTTCATGTGTTAAATTTGTTTGATATGTTTAATATTTCTTTACAATCTTAGTCTATTAATTGATTGAAACACTATGACTATCTTCGAAAAACAATTTCATTTGTTAAATTGTGTTTTCATATCTTATTTACAATCTAACGTCTATTAATTGATTCAAACACTTATGATACCTTTGAAAAACCATTTCATGTGGTCAAATTGTATTTTGATATGTTTAATACTTCTTTTACATCTAAGGTCTATTATCTGATTGAAAACTTATGATAGATATCTTTGAAAACAATTCATGTGTTAAAATTGTGTTTTGATATGTTTAATACTTCTTTCATTTACAATCCAAGGTTATATAACCTAGGAAACTTTAAGAAAGTGAATGTTCTTATAATAATAGTTTAAAAGTATCTTAACTATCGAAAAAAAGCGTATTACTTAACTAAATGTTTGCAACTGTTCTTTCGCTATTAATTGATTGAAGCACTTACGATATCTTTGAAACCAATTCATGTGTTAAATTGTGTTTTGATATGTTTAATATTTCTTTTACAATCTTAGTCTATTAATTGATTGAAACATTTATGAATATCTTTGAAAACAATTTTCATGTGTTAAAATTGTGTTTTCATATATTTTTTACAATTAAGGTCTTAAATTGATTCAAACACTTAGATACCTTTGGAAAACCATTTCATGTGTTGCAAATTGTATTTGATATGTTAATACTTCTTTTACAATCTAAGGTCTATTAACTGATTGAAACACTTATGATAGATATCTTTGAAAAACAATTTCATGTGTTAAAATTGTGTTTTGATATGTTAATACTTGTTTCATTTACAATCCACGTTTTATACCTAGGCAACTATAAGAAAGTGAATTTTTTGTATAATAATAGTTTAAAAGTATCTTAACTATCGAAAACAAGCATATTACTTAACTAAATGTTTGCAACTTGTTCTTTTCGCTTTAATTGATTGAAAACATATGATATCTTTGAACACCAATTTCATGTGTTAAAATTGTGTTTTGATATGTTAATTTCTTTTACAATCTAGTCTATTAATTGATTGAACACTAATGAATATCTTCGAAAACAATTTCATGTGTTAAATTGTGTTTTCATATATTTTTTACAATCTAACGTTATTAATTAATTCAAACACCTATGATACCTTTGAGAAACCATTTCATGTGTTCAAATTGTATTTTCATATGTTTTAATACTTCTTTTACAATCTAAGGTCTATTAACTAATTCAACACTTATGATAGATATCTTTGAAAAACAATTTCATATGTTAAAATTGTGTTTTGATATGTTTAATACTGTTTCATTTACAATCCAAGGTTTATAACCTAGGAAACTATAGAAAGTTAATGTTCTGTATATAATAGTTTAAAGTATCTTAACTATCGAAAACAAGCATAATACTTAACTAAATGTTTGCGACTTGTTCTTTTCGCTATTAATTGATTGAAAACACTTATGATATCTTTGAAAACCAATTTCATGTGTTAAAATTGTGTTTTGATATGTGATCCTGCCTGTTGACCAGAGCGTTGGAACTTGCCTCGTCAAACTTTGGATCGACGTGTGCACCGCTTCAACCTCCGTCCTTCGTCACGATCCACCTCAAGAACCTGCAAAAGAACAGAGCGGCGCCGCTGCGGCCGATCGCACTCGAACGCCCAAGTCAGTGACTGAACCACCAAATACTTCAAGAGTAACACTCAAGAACTCTCAAGGAACCGTGAACCAGTTCTCTCTCACAGTATGCTCAAGAACTCGCAAGCGTAAAGAAGACAATCTGAACGTGCGTACCTCAGAAGTTCGTTGGGAAACCCTTTTATAACCTGGTCACTTTCTCTCTCCTGGCAGTTACGCACCTGGACACGTGGCTCGCATCCAGTCGTACACGTGCCATCATCTGGAGCCTCCTTGACTTGGGCGCTGCTTCTGACTCTCTCTTGGCTAAGTTACTTATGCATGGCACTGCCCAGTGCATAGCTAACTTGGAGCGCGATCTCTACTGGGATTGGCGAGTTAGGGTGCCTTCGTACACCTTCCCTGTGGTCTCGCCGGCCGCCTTCATAATCTGCACCACCTTCATCTTCAGCGATGTGCTTGCTCCGGCGATCTCCAATCACTTGGTCGCCTGAGTTTACATCTGGCGACTTCATCTTTGACCCGGTGATCGCCGGCTCTAGTATGCTGGAGATCGGAGCACGCCAACTTCATAATTGGCGACTACACAAGCCCCCCGACTTCCTTCCCTTTTGCCAACCTGGCGTCTTGTCAACACGCCTATACTGTAGCTTGATGCCACGTCATCACTTCCGACTACCAGGGCGGTACACAAGCCCCCCAGTCTTAAGCGAAGACTAGTCCAGCGAAAAGACTAAAGGAGTCACGTCAATACCGATCTACGTGGCACTGGCGCAGAATTCCAAGCGGTTGTACTTTCTGCTTCTCTGACGCTCCACCAAACACTCCTCCCATCGTTCGACACGTGGCTTCATCAACGGTTACCTTCAGTTAACGTTTGCGCTTCCCAAACCCATTTCAAAAAACCCTTAAACCCATTTCGCTCCACTGTTCCATCACTTTCTTCGTATTCTCAGACGCTCCAACTCTCTTCTGCAAAAGCTCTCAACGTTCTTCAACCTCCTGAATCACCAACCTCCTCCATCACTCTTCCGATCATAAAAAGGTACTTCCTTTCCTTCTTCTGCTGGTTTTTCCTGCATTTTAACCGATTCGCATCATCCTTTAACTGTCCGGTGCATACGTTGTGGGTTGTTTTTTCTATTTCTCCTTCTTCGTAACTTAGGGCTTCGTCTTCGTTACAACGAACCTTCGTTCGTTCGTTTTTTCACCCTTCGTTTATGATCGAGTCAGCCTCTGCGAGTCCTTATCACCTTTTCTTTTCTTCTTCCTTTGCAGCTTCCGCAATGACTCGCTCAAAGATCACCCCAAATCCTCCTCCTTCGTCACGAAACCCCTCCTCACAAGCACACAACCCACCGCGAGCACGCGGTGCTTCTTCTTCTCAGGCTGAGAGGCCTGCACCCTCCCGCCCCAACTTGGCTCAGGCCACTCCACCCGTCGCCGGAGGAGCCTCCGTGCCTTCTCCAGATTTCAAAAAACTATACCCGTGGGCCACCTCGACCTTGCTGAAGGAAACCTCCTCAGTAAACTCTACTGGGGCGGTACTTCGACTGATGAAAGGGGATGAGCCTCACCAATCGTTCCACAAGGAGCATGACGACAGAATGACGGTGCTACCTTGCCCCCCGATCTGCCCGTGTGCGCCGACGACAAGGGGAACAACGGCGGGTTGTTCTGCTTCGTCTACACCACCCTGTTCAAGAAGGTGAAACTTAGGTTTCCCTTCACTCGCTTTGAAAGGGAGCTTCTCACCGAGCTCGACATCGCTGCCGCCCAGCTCCATCCCAACAGCTGGGCGTTCGTACGGGCCTTCCAGATAATGTGTGACCACTTGGGGCTGCCAGCGTCAGTGGACGTTTCCCTCTTTCTTTTTGAAGCCAAGCACCCAGGAGATCGCCTGTGGGTAAGCTTGAACGGGATCGCTGGGAGGTCGATCCTCTCTATCTTCCAGCAATCCTACAAGACTGGAAGGGCAAGTTCGTCCAAGTGCGCCCCAATGACAAGGACGCTTCTCTGCTCGATGCTTTCCCCTTGTATTGGGTAAACAAGGGGAACAAGAGTCCAAAAGCAGCTTCAGGAGGCCAAGAAGTCCTGATAGCATGGGTGCTTTGGACAAAGACCTCTGCTTCTTCTGGAAGAGTGTGGCAGACGCCAACATTACCTTCCTCACCACCACACTCATCTGCTTCGAGTTCTTCGAAGATCAACTTGAAATTCGCATAGGTAGAACTCACCTCAACGTCTAAGTCTTTATTTTGACATTACCTCTGTTAACTGTTTCTGGGCGTCTTGTGCGTTGTGCGCAAGACTTTGGTTTTATTTTCTGCATCATTTATCTGCTTTCTGCTGCATACTGACTTATGCATTTATTCTTCTCTCTGCGCTAAACCATGCATCTTTGCTTTATGCAGATCGTATGTTGGGCCAGGGCAAACTCGCGGAGCTGAGGGCGCTCGCCCGAACCCACGGGTTGGCATCGGGTTCCCAAACCGTGCCAAACTCTGTGGTGGAGATCGCCGCCGCACAGGGCAGATCGCCACCCAAAGGCCCAACTCCTCCCGATGTCCAACCCGCCAACCAACGCAAAAAGCTTATCCTCAGGAAACCAAAGAGGAAAGCCCCCAAGTAGTCCACGAGGAAGAAGAAGAGGATGATGATGAGGCGATGGAAGATGGCCTTGTCACCAAGAGGAAGAGGGTGGCGCCTTCTTCACCACCTGCTCCACCCCCTCTTCCAACATCAACACCGCCATCCACGCCTGCTCCACCTCCAACATTGCCTCCTTCACCAGCTCCCGCCTCGCCAGTCCAAGCGGTTCCATTGGCGTCTGCGCCTCCTGTGGCTGAGGGCGCCGAAGCCAACTTCTTGGAGAACCCCCCGAGCGCCTCCACGCCTTACATAACAGCTGGAGGGGATCCTCCTTCAAACGCCTCCACCGCAAACGCTGCACCAATCGGGGATGAGGTGCTCACCACTCTCCAATTCTTATTACTGAATCCCTGACGTCGCCACCACGCCAAGAAGAACCGCTGAGCAACCAGCTCAAGAAGGTGGCGGCGAAAATCAACAACAAGCCCACCTGGTGCCTCCACGACAAACCTCTCTCTTGAGGTCACGAGGATGTGGGAGCCCTTCTCAGCAAAGCTAAAGATGATGGCGGAGGATTTCCCCCGCCATTATATCTAAAGCTGTGGAGAGCTCCACCAGGAAGCTCCAGGATGACCTCTTCGCCCTTCGAACTGAGAATAGCACTATAAGGATTGAGGCGGAGAAGCTATCCTGCAATCTGACACTCGCCGAGATTGAACACTCCCGAGTAGAAGATGCAATAAGCACCGAGCTCCGGGTGGCGCGCAAGGAGGCCACCGATCTACGCCATAAGGTGCAGCTTTTGGCTCAAGAGAAGATAGAGCTAGAGAGCAAGTTAGTGCGTTATCGTGTCAAAGTGGTTGACCTGGAGGCCTTGATTAAAACTGACGCCGCCAAGGTGAAGAAACTGGAACAAAGGTCAGCCGATCGGGAGGTCTTCCTGGGAAAGGTGGAGAAAGAGAGGGACGACACCATGGCTAAGCTTGCCGAAGCCAACTAAGAAAAAGGGAAGATCGCCGCTGAACTGGGCCAGGTGCAGGAGAATCCAAGAAGGTTGCTGAAGACCTTCTTCAAGCTCAGGAACCAAAGAAGAACTCAAGAAGCATGTGAAGAGCTGGAGCAGCAGAACGAGGGGCTGAAGAAACAAATTGAAGAACTTAAGAAACAGATCGAAGAGCGTAATCTGAGTTCTGCCCAAATTCTTGCTGCTGGATTCGAGGCCGCACGGGAACAGTTCGCCTGCTTGTTCCCGATCTAGATCTCAGCATGGGTGTCCCTCAACAACGAGGTGGTGGATGGGAAGGTTGTTCCCGCCGAAGACTGATTGATTCCCCCCATCCACCACCTTTATGCTTCTCCTTTCATATGATTGTAATAAACTTTCTATCTTTCTGTACATGTGCCTCGAACTGATATTTACTTAAATGATAAAGTCCCTTGTATTTCCTCTTGCAACTCCTTTGTCTGCTTTATCTTTCCATGCGCAATTTTCTTCAGGAAATTAACTTAGCGATTTCGTAAGCGGCGATTAGACACTTAACTGCTTCGAACCACTGGCTTTCGAATAACAATCATTCTAATAACTTGTAATCTCAAGGCAATGAATTTTAGCGTAAAATCACTCTTCAAACAACGAACTTTAACCCAACTAACTGGCTTAAGACATCGCTCACCCGACCTACTTCATCGAAACGGGTCTTTAACTTTCTTCCCACTGCTTGAACTTTTCCTGGTCGCCAAAGACTCTTGGCGATATCAGCTTCTTTTTGGCTTCATACCTTGGCCATTGTTCCTTTAATCTGGGGTAGAGGCGCCTTTCGGATCCTTCTCTACCTCCTGAGCTTCAGAACAAAGACCGGGTGGCTAGGCGTCTCTTCGAACCTACCTTAGCCACCTTCCAAACTTCTTCCACCCTTACACCATACCTGAACTCGTTCGAGACGAGAAGGATTTTATCTTGCCTGAACTCGCTCATAGGCGAGAAGGTCTTTAACTCGCCTGAACTCGCTCATAGGCGAGAAGGTCTTTAACTCGCCTGAACTCGCTCATAGGCGAGAAGGTCTTTAACTTGCCTCTACATTGCCCCAGGGGTTACATCTTCTCGCCCCCAGAAACACTGAGGACTTTTCACTGGTGCCTCTACATTGCCCCAGGGGTTACATCTTCTCGCCCCCAGAAACACTGAGGACTTTTCACTCTTCCTCGCCTGCACTCGCTCGACGGCGAGGAGGTCTTTTCTCGCCTCAGACGCGCGAGGGCGTTGAGGTCTTTTAACTGGTGCCTCCGATCGCCGAAAGACGATGAGGACTTTAACTTTAACTGTGCCTCCGATCGCCGAAAGACGATGAGGACTTAAAACTTTAACTGATGCCTCCGATCGCCGAAAGACGATGAGGACTTAAAACTTTTTAGAAAGCATGCAATATATCTTTAACTTGCCTTAAATCACATATAAGTGACAAGGTCTTTCTTCAAAACTTTCTGAAAACAACAAGCATGCAATCTAAAACAACTTTACTTTGAAAACTCTCTTTATTGGGTGGCCTCATTAAAAACCCTCCTTAGGGAAAAAAGAGTGCCCCCTTCAAACTGTTTTAACAGAGACATTGTAATATAACTTCGTGTTTGTCTTTACTTACAAAGCTTCTTAACTGTAATACAACTTGAGGTGCGTGGCGTTCCAAGTGCGAGGAATCGCCCCTCCTTCCAATGTCTCTAAGCGGTAGGCGCCGTTCCCGAGCGCCTCGGTTATTCTGAACGGTCCCGTCCACTTGGGCGACAGTTTATTCTCCATCTCGTACTGGTGGGCTTTCCTCATCACCAGGTCGCCTTCTCTAAACTGTCTCGGCATCACCTTCGAGTTATATCTTCGTTCAATCCTTCTCTTCACCGCTTCAGCCTTCAATCTCGCCTCTTCCCTGACCTCATCCAGTAGATCCAGGTTCAACCTTCTCTCTCATTCGAGTCTTCCTCTACGAAGTTCTGGAATCTCGGCGAGCTCTCCTGGATCTCCACTGGAATCATTGCATCACACCCATAGACCAAGCTGAACGGGGTCTCATGGGTTCCTGACTGCTCGGTGGTGTGGTACGCCCAGACTATACGGGGTACCTCCTCAGCCCAGCTTCCTTTGGCTTTCTCTAGCCTTCTCTTCAAACCTCTCAGCAACACCCGATTAGCTGACTCTACTTGGCCATTTGTCTGAGGGTGCTCGACGGATGCAAACACTTGTTGAATTCCCACCCCTTCGCACAGCTTCTTCAACAGGTGGCTTGCAAACTGAGTCCCATTGTCCGACACCAGGCGCTTGGGCACACCAAACCGGCACACAATGTTCTTCCACACGAAACCTTCGATCTTGTGTGCGGTGATCTGGGCCACTGGTTCTGCTTCGATCCACTTGGTGAAATACTCAATCGCCACCACCAAGTACTTCATCTGCCTGATCGCCAGCGGGAATGGTCCCAGGATGTCGATTCCCCAAGTATGAAACGGCCAAGGGCTGTAAATCGACTTCAACTCCTCGGGAGGCGCCTTGTGCCAATCGGCGTGCTGTTGGCATTGTTTGCAACACTGGCATACTTCTTGCAGTCTTCTCTCATCGTTGGCCAGTAGTAACCTGCACGGAGAGTCCTTGCGGCCAGAGCTCGACCCCCGACGTGGCTTCCGCATATCCTTCGTGGAGCTCTGCCATGATTCTCGTGCACTTCTCGCCATGTACACATTCCAGGAGTGGGTGAGTGAACCCAAACCTGTACAGATCGCCATCAATCAATGTGTACTTGCTAGAATTTTTCTTTACCTTCCTAGCCTCTGTCGGATCCAGCGGGAGAAGGCCATCTGCCAGGCACCGCTTGTACTGTGTTATCCAGGTGTCTGGCTCATGGGTAGCGCAGACCTGCGTCATGTTCACCTTCTCTCCTCGACATGCTCTAATTCTCGGCGATCTCAAGTTTCTTGCGTCAAAGACTGTGACTTCTTGCCGCTTTTCCGTCGACTTGCTTATCTGAAGAACCAGGTGATCTGCTACAAATGCTCTCGGCGTCTTCAGAGTTTCTTGAATCACCGTCCTCTGCCTACCCCCCTTGCCTGAACTGGCGAGCTTAGCTAGCAAGTCAGCTCGGGCATTCTGCTCTCTGGGCACATGCACCACTTCAAAGGAGGCAAAGGAACTCTTCAATTCCTGCACATACTCCAGGTAAGCCGCCATTTGTGGATCTTTAGCCTGGAACTCGCCTGTTACTTGCCCGTGACTAGCAGCGAGTCACTCTTAGCCATCAACACCCTGCTCCCATCTCTTTGCCAGCAAAATCCCGGCGATCAGCGCCTCATATTCTGCTTGATTGTTTGCTGGCTTTGAAGGCAAACCTCAAAGATTGTTCGATCAGCACGCCGTTGGGTCCTTCCAAATGACTCCAGCACCGCTACCCTGCTGGTTCGACGATCCATCCACCGAAGCACCCAACGGAAGTCGTCCCCTTCAACTCGTGTCGCCTCAGATGAGAGCTCGACCACGAAATCTGCAAAGATTTGCCCCTTGATCGGGCCTCGGGGCTCATACTTAATATCAAACTCTGACAACTACTGCCCACTTCACCATCCTTCCCGCAACGTCAGGCTTCTTCAAGACCTTCTGGATGGGCAGTCAGTCATCACCAGTATGTGAAGCTATGGAAATAGTGGCGCAACCTCCTCGCCGAAAATACCACAGCCAGCGCAGCCTTCTCCAGGGCCTGATATCTCGTTTCGGGGCCCTGCAACACCTTACTAACAAAATAAATAGGCTTCTGAGCCTGATCTTGATCCTGGGCGAGCACCGCACTCACCGCCCTCTCAGTTACAGCAAAATACAACCTGAGAGGGGTTCCCACCAGCGGTTTGCACAAAACCGGCGGGCTCGCCAGATACTCCTTCAGCTTGACGAAGGCTTCCTCGCACTCCTTCGTCCAAGCAAACTTGTTATTGCGCCTTAAGCACTGAAAATAGGGATGGCCCTTTCTCCGCTAGCTGACACGAAGCGAGACAGGGCTGCCATCCGACCTGTTA
>NW_027174241.1:0-21650 GCF_000499845.2 Phaseolus vulgaris | reverse complement strand
TTCTTTCTCTCAATTCTTCTCTTCAATTTCATCTTCAAAACTCTCATCAATTTTTTTATTATTATTATTATTATTTAATAACGATAAGAACACTGTTTTCATTCATTCTCACTTTCTGTCATACCTTTTCAATTTCAATTTCAATTTCTGTTATTCAATTATGCAACGCGCTCTCTCTTTCTCTCTCTAGAGAGTTCGGTCTGCCATGTCATCACAAACCGCCGCGGCGGAGGCGCCGCTGCTCCGCAACCGCCAAGACGCGGCCCGAGCGCCTGCGCTGGCGCTCCTCCTCGGCCGCGCCGGCCGCCGAGGGCCATCCATGCTGGTGCGGGAGACGGCGGCGCGCGAGCTCGAGGAGCGCCGCGCGGACTGGGGCTACTCCAAGCCGGTGGTGGCGCTCGACATGTCGTGGAACATGGCGTTCGTCGTCGTCTCGGTGGTGATGCTCGCATGCACCACCGGCGAGCGGCCGAACTCGCCGATCCGCGTGTGGATCGTGGGGTACGGGCTGCAGTGCCTTGTGCATGTGGTGCTCGTCTGGGTAGAGTACCGGCGCCGTAGCCGGAGAGACTCGCGCCGCGGCCAGGGGGCGCGGGACTTGGAGAGCCAAGCCGGAAGTGACAACGATGATGGCGGCAACGACAGCGACAGCGATGACGGTGATGGGAGCTCTGGCAATTCGTCTCGCTCCCGGTGCGTTCAATTCAATTGAATTTTGTTCGTGTTGAGCTGAGTTATTCTGTTTTTGTGGAATTGTTTCTGTTTTTTGGATGTTATGGTTTTGGCTTTCAATTCAATTTTGTTTGTGTTGAGCTGAGTTATTCCGTTTTTATGGAATTGTTCCTTTTTTGGATGTTCTGGTTTTGACTTTCAATTTCGTAATTTGATGTCTGAGTGGGTTCAACTCAATTTTATTAGATTGTAGAGGTTTGATTTTAGTAAGCAGGGTTTTTCTTTTTCAATTAATGATTTTTTTTTCATTTTTTTTCAACTGTTTGGATGCTAGGGTTTTGAGTTCGAATTTTGAACTTTGGAAAAAATTATGCATTCTGGGGTGCTTTGGTGAAGTTAGTGCTTGTGTTATGTTGTGGAGGAAAAGGGTAGTTGTTTTTGTGCCGGTTTGGTTTAGTAGATACGAACTGGGAGTGAGTTGAAGTTGCAGGGTCAGATGAAAATTGTTGTATTGTACCTTTGTCATGTTTATACACTGCTGTTTAAGATTCTATTAGGTAGTCTAGTAAAGTTAATCTAAGAAATTTTCAAATGTTATGCTTTGGTTTATGATTCAGGGTTATGTAATTTTTTGTGATTGGACTTGATAGGATTGACATAGTGCCGTGAAGAGGCGTATTGATTACAAAATTTGGTTTGCTAGAGGTAGTGAACTACAAATGTGAAAATGTTTTATTCATTAGTTAGGTTGATCTGGATGAGTGAAGGGTGATGAGTGGGGTATGTGTTTGTCTAATATCATAACTTGGACAATACTAGTGATAAAAACTGGTCCAGGTTCAGCGGACAATGAACATTGTTTATTGATGAAAAGAAAGAACACAATTTTCCTGGATATTTGAGAGATCCAGTACTGTCCTTTGCTGCAATACCGACTCTCCAACTGACTAGCCACTCCTCTCAACACCTCTTCCTATTATAAGGCAACGCTATTTATTTCTCTTATCTTAACTATTCTAGCTCGCAACTACCCAAGCCTAATAATTACTCTACTAATTAACTTAGCTAACTGAAGGGATTACCTTATCTATCAATACATCTCCGTAAAGTTTCATCTTGTCCTCTAGTTGAATAGCCTGAGGCTGCTGAAAGGCATCCCCTCCCAACTGATCGAAGCCTGGTGACCAAGCCTACCCCACCCAGCAACTCAAAATAGCTTTCACTCCTCCTGGACCAAACACTAATATTTGAATGCCCCAATGCTCGTCCAATGCTCTGTCTTCTGCAGCATTTTTGGCCATGAAAAAGGAACATTGTGGCAAGCAGCTGTTGATGAGACATATCATAGTCCCTTTTCTGTTCTGGTTCACTGATGTTTGCTTCTTCTCCAAAGTTGTTATCCACCTTCAAATGTTTATCTTTGTTTTGTCTTCTAGTTCTTAATTCAGAATGTTTCTCCTGATTCTCTACCCTCTGTTTCTCCCTGCTCATCGTGTTCTTTCATTCCTCTAGATCTTGCTTCTCCACTTGTTTTTTGTTGGATATCTCCTTCTTGGGAGGTTTCCTTTTCCTAGAACTCTGGTTTCTGCAACAATTTTCTGATTTCCTCATTTCTTGCCTTCAGTTGTTGATTCTATTCTCTTTAATTATTCATCTTCTTTATGTTTTCTTGCTGCATTTGTGATCACTTTCTACTTTCACATCACTGTTCTTGGCTTTTCTCTTGAACTTCATTTCCACATTCTTGCTCCTCATTCTCTTAATCTTGTAGACAAATCCAAACTCCACCAGGTTGCAACTTGGTTGTTCTCTTTACATGAAACCCACCATTCAAGAGCTTTTCCTCTCAATGCAAATGCAACAACCATGATAGTGTTCTTTCTTGTCCCCAAAATAGTGCTCTGCATTGATGTCCACCAGTAGGCATCACTTGATCAAATCTTGGAATTAATTTTGAAGTCATTTTCTTGACAATTCCCCCAAACTCCTGGATCCAAGCTTTAATACCCATTGATAGAAACTGGTTTAGCACACATGCTATTATTGATGAACAACAAAAATGTACAATTTCCCTGGATATTCTTGAGATCTAGGACTCTCCCTAGGCACAATACTAATTCTTCAATCAGCCATTCCTCTCAACACCTCTTCTTATTTATAGGCAACATGCCTTATTTCTCTAATTATTTATTCTAGCTCTCAACTAACTAACTAACTAACTAACACTAATTACTCACTAATTAATTTAACTAACTAAAGGGTTGCCTATCTAGTAGGTATGTAGCTTGCTATCTTTACTGCCTAAGCAAGGGTTGTAAACTATTTAGAATGTGCATCATGGATTTAGCATGTATTATTGTATTGATAATAAATATAGTTTTGGCCCTAACATGTTGAAATGCGAAAGCTCGTCATACCTGTACTGCAGGAATTTGTATATGATATGGCAGCATCCATATGTTTGACACATACATATTTTATTGTCTATTTTGGATTGGCTCGAGCCAACACATGCCAGCACTAGCTAGAGCATCCTCGGTATGAACAAATTACATCACTAGTGAGGACTGTTATGACTTTATGTGGCTTCTTTAGTGCTAAGGAAGGGTTATTCAGCTGTCTTCTCTGGGTTGGACTTTGATGATGCAACCCTTTTGTTTAAGCTAATTTTGCATTGAATATATATTTTAATTGTTTTCATTTTATTTCTACCTAATTTAAAAGTTGACTAAAACAAACATGTCTTTCAATTTCCTATTGTTTCAATTTTTTTAATATGCATATTGTATAAGGTACTTGTACCCAAGGTTATCAAACTCGAGAATCTATGTAAACTTGTGGGAACTCCATAAATTCGACTCATAAACTCGTAGAAGTTTACTTCGTATGAAAAAAAATATTTCAATAATATAATTAATCAAACTACTTAAATCTGAAGTCCACAATACTAATAAAATAACTACATTTCACTTTTTTACCATTCCCATTAATATCTTTCCCGGGTTTCCATCCAATATCTGACCTATCTCTCCTGAAGTATTTTTGCTTCTACTTTAGTTAGATGAGGATGCATTTGGGTTGCCCTTGGTTGAATTTGATCCACTCCCAGATATACCATAAAAAACATGAATTTAAAAAATGGAATTTCTGAAATTAAAAATTGAATTCAATTGAAAAAAAAAAACTCTAAAATATTAGAAAATATTGCTGTAATCTCCCAATATTTTCAATTAAAAAAAAACTCTGCAGATATGGTGCACTGGTGCATGCTTCTCTCTTGCATATATGGCCAAGCAAATAGAACATAGAATGTTACAGACATGACCATGATGATCAAAGATCATAGACGACGATGCACCACTTCAATCGGAACATAGACGACGAGCAGAGGCGAATGCGAGTGAGAGAACCCGATCAACCACGATTGAAACATAGACACACCATCACGAAGAATGTGAACAAACCCTAACCCGATCAACCCAGTTGAGTTTCTTTGATTTTTGGGTTCAGAAACGGGGTTGTTTTAGGTTTAAAGAAAAAAACACTTTGAACTCGCCAACTCGGTTATAGAGTTGCAAGTTCAACTGAGTTCACAACTAGTTTACTGAGTCTATTCCAAAAACGAGTTTGTTTATGAGTCAACTCACTCCCGTCGAACAAGTTAACTTGTGAGTTGATAACCATGCTTGTACCTGTACATTTGAAACAACTCAAAACTTAGTATTTAATGGACTTGGTTTACTGAGATGGTATAGGAATCTCTTTGATTAAGTAGAGTAGTGTTCAATCCTTCCTTATTGCCACATTTCATTAATTAATTTACTTTTAGCTCAAGTTTTGGATGGATTGATATTTTGTAAGACATAAGATCATTTATGGGCTTGTACTTAATGACAAGTTATAGAAGAGTTGTTTCCCTAAAGGAGGTTTTGTGTCATGGGCTTCTTGAAGATATTGGAGTATGCTATATTTATATAGCTTACATTCTTCAACATTAATTGATACAGGAGTGGACCAAGTTAGCTAATAAAATGTTGCTTTCCCTTTATAATGTTTTGAGCTATATAGGCAGTGAACTTTTCACTACTTTACATGTGGGTATACTTAGCTGTGGGTTTTCATTTGTCGTGCTGTCCCCCACCCTCATGTTACCTGTACGTTTTTTGCATGCAATTGCTATTAATTTTCACTATTTCCCCCTTTATATCAGCCTTCTGGAATAAAAAAATTAAGTATTTTGCAATTGTTTATTCTGTTATTAACTGTGATAGGTTCATCCTTGGACTAATTATAATGTGATAGAGCAATAGTTGTTCTTTTTCTGCTGAAAGCTTGAGTACTAATTAAGCCTCCAAGCATGGGTAGATATAAAATAGTATAAATTGCTGTCGCTATTAGTTGTATACTAAAAGAGGATTAGTCACGATAGTTGATAAAAAGTTTGTTAGTAAATGTCTGGTAATATTGAAAGAATTTATGGTTTTCAAATAGGTTTCAGTAAAATGGAATCCTTCCGTTGATATTTTTTGCTCAGAAGTTTTACCTGACATGGTGTACTGTAATGTGAGGGCTAACCACGGCCCACATGAGAGAACTATTATTATCTTTGGGAAAAGGAATAAGATGTCTGTACTTATCTTAAATTACCCTGGCTGATGAAGCATGTTATCTACTATAGTCTTATATGTTGTTAGGCTTATTAGTATCATATCATACTTTTAAATATTATATTATATTATACTTGATACTTCTTTGGGCTGTATTATATAATTAATTAATATTTGATGACACCAAATTTTGATTATTTACAACACAGGTTCACAAAACGATGTGAATCATTAAATACTGGAGTTCATTCCTTTGGTGGATAGTGGGCTTTTTACTGGGTTGTCTCTGGTGGTGAATACTTCTGCAAGATGCCCCACGATTGTACTGGTAAGCCTTTATTTTCAACTTCTAAAATAATGTTTGTATATTAGTTTTAATATCCTGATATCTATCTATACATGTTGACTCATATACGGATGATATTTGCTTTATGTTCGGGTACCTGAACAATGCATACACATATAAGTATGTGTGCTCGGGGATTCCACATTCAAGATCAAAAAGAATTAAGCATTACGAATTATTTTAAATCCCCATTAATCCTAATTTTTAACATTTTTCAATATTAAAAATTTCAAACACATTTTTATATGTATTTTTATTTTTTATTTCCTGTAAAATAATCTATCAATTAACCAATATTTTCTTTAATATTATTAATTTACATTTTCTTTTGCATATATTCATGAATACTCGAATGTTCTGATACTGCTAATTCTTTTTGACAAATTGTTTGCTGAATTTTGTTAATCTTGCTAGCATTAATGACAAAAATCTGTTTTTGTAATTCTACAGGTTGGCTGTTGTCTTTCTGGCATTTGATGTCTTTTTCGCCATCTTTTGTGTTGTCTTGGCGTGCTTGATTGGTATGCTCTTGTTGTTGTTTACCCTGCATCATTGCTATCCTCTATGCGGTTGCAGGACAGGTATGAATAAAACATATTTTAGACGGACTAAAATATTCATAGTTGTGTTGTGAACCTTCTAATATTCTCCTTTTGTTCTGGAATAACACAGGAAGGTGCGTCAGAAGCAGATCTTAGCATACTTCAAAAATACAGATTTCGAATACCAAGCAATGAGGATAAGTCCAGTGGTGGAGGTGGATCAATGGTTCCCATAGAAACCAGCAGTGCTTACTTGGCAACTGAACGAATACTTTTACCAGAGGATGCGGTATGCTCTTCTCAAATGCTATTTATTTTTGTCCCACATTCATCACTTCTATGAAATAGAAATTGCTGGTTATTTGATTTTCTATTTCGGTCAATGCACAAAGATTTGTACTGGTTATTTGATAAGTGTAGACTTTGACACTTATCAAAGATGAAGTCACCAAGGAAATATTAACGGGTGAAATTTACTTGCATAAATGGTTTTAGTGAAGATTTTGCTGAACTATTCTTGAGAGGAATCTAGTTGAAGATGTATGTAAGGCTTGAGCTCTTCTAGTATGTTGCTTAGTGTCTTTTTTGTTATTATTATTCAAGATTCCAGCTTGTCTATCCCTTAAAGAATAAATTTCCTTCATTAGATAAAACATCATTTACCTTAAAATCGAAACCTTCATCTGTGGACTGTAAAAATATGGTCTGCTAAGATTCAACTTTCCATTTTCAGGAGCCTATTTTATTAATATTGCTGTTGTTTTTCAGGAATGCTGTATTTGCCTCTGTTCATACGAGGACGGAGCAGAGCTCCATGCTCTTCCTTGCAACCATCACTTTCATTCTTCATGCATAGTGAAATGGCTGAAGATGAATGCCACTTGTCCTCTCTGCAAGTACAATATTCTCAAGGGAAATGAACAAGTGTGACAGAAAAGTGAAGAACCTACCAAGTACCAACTGCATCTTTCAACAGCTCTTGTTTATTATGTGTATATAGTTTTAAAACAAACTCGCTGTGTTTTGATCGTTGGTTCGTTTTATCTGTTTCTGTAGAGAAAAGATAGCATTTATTTATGAATAAGTTACTAGTGTAGTCTACTTGGCATTCACTTGAAACTTGTCCACTTTATGAATTGTTTATTACTTTTCTGACGGAAAACTGGTTGAGTAATCATAGCTTTTGTTCATTTTTTGTGTGTTAAATGAATCCTTTTATTTGTGTAAATTCGGTTCAGGTATCGTATATGAACCTTTCATCCTATTTAATGTAAAGTTTGCTGTAGTTTCTTGGTTACGCTAAAACTACTCAGAAGAATGCTACCCATCGAATTACACGATTTTCATATTCAGAATAAAAAGGTTGAAAGGAAGAGGTCTTATTTAATGTAAATATTTAGAAAAATGTAGGAACTGTACTATGCTATTTGTAGGATGTTAATTGATGCGGTTTGCTACCAACATTATATTAAAAAGGGTAAAAATTAAAAAACAAAATGATAAAATATTTAATTTTGATTTTTTTTTTCAAGTGAATTCGTATAAGCCAACTTCACTCTTAAATAAGTTCTCTTTTATCGGCCTTATAATAGAGTGGGTTGGAAAAAACTTTAACTATCAAAGTTTACATATAAAGTGGAGAATTAACTCTTAAATACTTTTTAGAATTAAATAAATTGATCCCTACATAATTTTACATTAATTATAAAATGTTCTTAATTAATTTTTATTATTGGTAACTTAATTGGAAGGTTAGGATCCTCCAATTTGTTCAAGTGAGTCGATATAATCTAACTTAGTACAATGTGAATCCGACTCGATTCAATGTTAAGTGGGTCTGTCATGGTTTGACTCTACTTGGTTGTAACATAGACCAAACTAACATGAGTCTGATTATTCTCAATCCATTGTGGTCTCGACACAATTTGACCTGCCATGAGTTTGACTCGACTTGGGCTGACTTATATGACTTGACTCGGCTTGACCTGGACCAACTTGACTCGATTTGATATGGGTTCGACCTAACTCAACTCAATGTGGGTGAATTGATTGAGCCTGGGTGAAATAAACTCAACTTGAACGAAAAATCAAGGTGGGCTTGACTTAACGTGGGTCTAACTCAATTTGACTCGATTTAACTTGATCAACATGGATCCAACCCAGATTGGCCCATGAGTCTCATCATGGCTTGACTTCCCTAAAACTACATTCAGTTCGATCTAGACCCAATAGATGTTATGAACCTTTTTTAAATATTTCTCATTTCAATAAAAAATTCAATGTTAATATTTCTTATTTTATTAGTGATCCCTTATTAAGATTTTTTCTACATTAATTATACTTATTATTTGATTATAGAAAACTAAAGTTGTTCACATAAAAAAAAAAGAGGAAAAAGAGACACTTTTATTGTATTATTCACTTCTATATATTTGAACCATGAACCATTCACAATATTATTTAGGCCAGAAATATCCTATAAGTTCTTGAATTTTACAACCTTAAAAAATAAATTTATTTAAAAGGTTTCATCCAGTAGAATCATTCACTTCTCCCTCTCTTTATTGTTCCTCAAACAAATTACCTGCAAATTGAATAATTTTAATGTTAATAAAAATAAATAAAATAAAGCCTTTAATATGAAAGACATAAGTGGAAAATAAATGGCAAAAACAATTACTTTTTTAATTTAGACTTTTGATAATTTTTCATAATTTGAAATGATGATGATGAAATATAATATCCAAGCTTGTTAAGAGGATTACATGCTTCTAAGAATGATAACGATGTTTTAAACATCAGTAAGAGAGTGAAATTAAGTAAATGGGTATCATAAACCAAATAATTAAAATTAGTTAAAAATAACTTCATATTAATTTATAATATTATTAGTATTTACCTTTTTAAAAATGTTGTATTCAAATGGTCTTTTTTTTTGTTAAATATCACCAAACGACGTTAAGTGGTGCTTATGTGGCAGACACGTGTAAGTTACGTAAATTGTGCCTACATTAGTGAATACTGAATTAGGGTTTAGGTTATTCAAATTGGGGATTTCAAATTTCTGATTTAGGGTTTCTGATACGCAGGGGAACATCCTCGAAACCCTAAATCAGAAATTCGAAATCCCCAATTTGAATAACTTAAACCCTATTCAGTATTCACCAAAATAATGTAAGCAACCAAATTGAATTTTTTAAAAATCACTGTACCAAATTGACTATTGACTATAAATATAGGGACGAAAAAAATAATTAAATCTTATTTATATAAAAAATATTATTAAAGAAAAACATAAGAAAAACTTACAATATATTTAATTGAAAAAAAAACTTTTGTATTATTAATTAAGTTAAATTTAGATTTGAATACCTGATTTGTTGTTTATACATTACAAACGCAATATCCATCAATGCAAGACAATAGTATCGATCACAAGGTAAAGATTTGGAGTGGGCATAACAATCTTCTATTTTTTGACATGCAACTACCACTACACTTGCCTTTGCTTCCCTTGAAATTGAATGCCCTACAACACATATTTGCATCTTCTTAATACAATTTTATATGACAAAAAAATAATATTTTTCATTGAAGAACATGAGAAGAAAAAATAATAATGATTTTCATTGAAGAACATGAGAAGAAAAAAAGAACTTTGATTGAAGAAGAAGGGATGAAATACCATTACAAACTTGCATGGCAAGAACTACAAACAAAAGTGATAATATGAATGAATTCTTGACATCTCTTCCAATCTTCAATCTCAAGATTAATGACCAAATTTGAAACTCTTAGAATTGTTATGATAATTTGTGAATGTTCATCCTTAACTATTTATAGGAGAGAATGGGCTTCTTAACATTATTGCAAAATTATAAAATGGAATCTTAATTTAATGTAGTTTAATGTTATGATATTACATATTAAATTGTTAAAATAATTTGAACTTTATTGCTTCTTACATATCAAACTTATTTAATATAATCTAATAATATATTATAGTGGGGAAAGAGTAAGACTTCAAATGTTTTTAATTAATACTAGAAGAAACATGTTAATATTAAAAATTAAATAAAAATGTCAATTAAACTAAAATAGTGTATCTGTAATTTTTATTTTTATAATTTATATATAATTATGTTTAATATTAAAAATTAAATAAAATATGTCAATTAAATCAATAATAAAAAAGAGATAAAAATTATAATTTTTGAGATAAATATATGAAGAAAAAAATTGCTTCACGTCCTAAGAAGGTTATCACGTCTGCTTTTACGAAATTACAGTTTATTAGTCTTTTAAAAAAACAGTTTTCATTTAATTATAATAATAATTAGTTAAAAAATAGAAAATGACTGAATATCCACACAAAAAAGCACTCCTCCACCTCTCTTTCTCATCCTCCACCCGTATACCAAATGTTTTATAAAAAAATAGAAAATGGCGCAATGTCCATGATAATGAAATAAAATCAAATATTAATATAAGAATAAAATAGAAAAATAATTAAGAGCAGTTAAAGAGAATAATCTCCTTTATATATAGGTATAGATATCAATATCTAATATTTACTATCATTTTTTTTATTAACCATATTAGATTAACTTAAAAATAGAAATATTAATGAATAAAATTAAAGTAACAACAAAATTTTAAATTAAAATAATTATATTTTTAATATGTAAAATAATTAAATAATTTATTTATTATTTAACATTATAACATCATAAAAATCGATTATACCATTAACTATTTCAATATATAAAGATTCAATGAGAAGTTATTTTTACCGTTCTAGTTTAGTACATATGACTTGCACACTCAATTACTCCATTAACTCTTTCATTATATGGTATATTTATCTATCTGACTTAGAATGTCATTAGAATTGAATATCTCTCAAATTCCTTAACTTATTACTTGTGACATCTCAACATTAAAACCTTGGTAACTATTAACGCATACAAATCTTCATAGTAATGTCATATCTTCTATTACTCATCATCATCATGCACACCAATGAATTCATCAATCACCCTTAATGATTCATAAATCTTTTATAAAATATGTCAAAATACGTCATATCTCACATTATTAAATTCGTATCAACTTTAAATCTTAAAAAAAAACATCTCAGATAGTCTCTAACATAAATTGAAAAATTAAAGAAATTACAAAGAAAATTGAGTTTACTTTATTTCAAAAATAATGGGTGGATGTATTTCTTATAATATTATCATTAAGAACGTTTGCTTTAGAAGAGTCTAGATGTGACCGTGGGTGCTTTGAGGTATGAAGTGACTTCTTGTTCTTCTTTGATTGTTACCGAACGACTTTAATGCTTTTGATATTTTCAGTAGTTGTTTGAATGTCTCTATTGATACTTGTATAGTTTTAACAATGAATTGAAATGAAATCGAATTAGTGTGATTGATATTTGGATTTGTATGATAGTGTTTTGAGTGAAAAAAAAAAACTAAATTAATTATGAATTACTAACCAAATTAGTTCTTCTTATATCGAACTTTATTTCAAAAGCTTACATTTGCATGTGTTTTTGTGTATGAACTGCGATGATGATTATATTATGTACGTGAACAAATATTTGTATAGTTGCAAGAGTGAGATCTAAAGAGGAATTCAAGAATGATGATTTTTTTATTTCATGTGAACTAATCAAGTTTATATTTGGTTTGATGTTCAGTTTTGGAGTGTTATAGATTGAAAGTACTTGTCCTTTTTGTAATCCTTCTTTTTCTTCAAACTAGTTTTAAATATGTAATTGTACAAGGCTAATTATCACTAAACAACACTCAACCCAATTAAAATAGTCTAGGTGGGATTTGAAAATTTTACCATAAAAATTTTGTATTTTAAAATTAAGTGGGATTGTGAAACATCTGAAATATATTCAATCAACACAAATTTTATTAAAATTTGTGGGTTTTATGAAGAAAATCGAGGGTTAATATTTATTCATTCATTCAATTATCTTTTTATAATAACTTTTCTGCAAATGTATTAAATTAAGATAGATGTTATGAACCCTTTTTAAATATTTATCGTTTCATTACAAAATTCAGTGCTAATATTTCTTTATTTGATTTAATAATCTTTTATAAGAACTTTCTACATTAATAATACCTTTATTTGATTATAGAAAACTAAAATGTTGACATAAAAAAAGGAAAAAAAAGAGACACTTTTATATATTTGAATCAACCATTCACAATATTATTTTGGCCAGAAATTTCCTATCACTACAACCTTAAAATAATACATTTATTTAAAAGTTTCATCAAACTCCTACTCCTGCCTCTCTAATTGCTTCCCTGCAAATTTATATACCAAATTAAGTAAATAGAATGAAATATATATACCAAATAATTAAAATTAGTTAAAAATAACGATATTAATTTATAATACTATAAACATTCACCTTAATAAGAATAATAGTATTAGAAGTTGACACTCAAATATTATATGTTTAGTTAATCTATATATTATAAAAAAATTCAAGTTAAATATCACTATAAAATCTGAAATTTCAATTAGGTTGAAATTTTAGGATTCAATAATCATCATTAGATGAAAATATATTATTAAAAAAATAGAAATACGATATATTAATTATAAAGAAAATCTTTGATATTATTAATTAATTTAAATTTGAATACCTGAATTATTGTTTATGATTACAAACGCAATATCCCTCGTAGCAAGAAACTATTGTTGCATCACAAGCTATAGCACCCATGTGTGTATAACAATCTTGTATTTCTTGGCATGGCACTAACTCTATATCACTTTCCTTTGAAAATGAATGTCCTATAACACATAATAATAATAATTTATATGAGAAAAAAATAATATTTTCATTGAAGAACATGAGAAGAAAAAAAGAACTTTGATTGAAGAAGAAGGGGTGAAATACCATAACAAGTTTCCATGGCAAGAGCTACAAACAAAAGTGATAATATGAATGAGTTCTTTGACATCTTTTCCAAACTTTAATCTCAAAATATAATTATCAAATTTGAAACTCTTAAAATTTGTTATGATAATTTTGTGATTGTTCATTCTTAGATATTTATAGGAGAGGATGGGCTTCTTAACATTATTGCAAAATTATAAAATGAGATCTTAATTTATTTTCGGCAAATGCTTCCTACACCCAATCATTTTTAACCTGCACCCAACATATTTTTTAATTTCCAAAAAGACCCTTTATTCTGGAAATAAAAATTCGGAATTGAAAATAATATATTCTGGAAAAATAAATCCGGAATTGATTATTGAGTTTCAGAAATAAAAATCCAGAAAGAAAAATTAAAATTCTATTTCAAAAAAAATATTCAGAATTGAAAATAATACATTCTGGAAAAAAAAATCTGAAAAAGAGATTATTGTATTTTAGAAATAAAAATCCGAAAAAAAAATGAAAAATCCATTTCAGATAAAAAATCAGTAATATAAAATTTGGTTCTGGAAAGGAAAATCCAGAACCCATATTTTGGAATTTTTTTGACAGTTTCGTCTTTTTCACTGAAATCGGATGTAGTGACATGGTGCAGGAAGCAATTGCCTGCCTTTATTTTTCTGTGAATCTCTTTTGTCAAATATTTGTAACACATTTTACCGTTTTTACTTCAAAGTATATTTTCAAAATCCAAATTTTCAATAGCATTAACCATATGTTGGATCAAATTTAATGTAGTTTAATATTATGTTATTAAATATTAAATTATTAACGTAATTTGAACTTTATTGCTTCTTACAAATCAAATTTATTTAATATAATATAATAATATAATATATAATATATTATACATAACTGGTAAAGAATAAGACTTCGAATATTTTTAATTAATATATCGATTTTTAATGAAAAATAATAATTAAATATTTATTTAATATGTCATATTTAAATTATTAAAACATTTATTTATTTTACTTAATTTAATAAATAAATAGCTTAACTAGTCTCAAACTTGTATTTATGATATATTATTAAAAAAAATATAAGTTGTAAATATCTAATATATTTACTGACTCAAAGAATAATTAAATAATAATTAGAATGAAGAGGAATTTACTCTTCATTTGTAACTTCTGTTTTTATTCACTTTAAATCTTTATAAATTACTTTCAATTCTTACTTATTTTCTACTTAAAAGAATTTATTACTTGCATAACTATACACCGTATTTAAATGTCACGTGTTGATTTATTTTTTTTAAAATCTTGAGCGAAAAGAAAAAGTTTCAGAAAAATTAATAATTAAAATAAAAAACATTAAATTATAACTTATTTAAATAATATTTAATGACGATTTTTTTATATTTCATATTCATATTTCACTCCTAAGTATATATTAAAATTACAACAATTTTAATATTATAATTATTTTATATATGTCCAGTAAAAAGAAGAAAGAAGAATAGTTGCACTAAGATTAATGATGTTAATAAATAAAATTTTATTAGGTTAAATTTAATCGAATTGTTTACCTATAACTCAATTAAAATAGTCTAGGTGGGATTTGAAAATTTTACCATAAAAAATTATATTTTAATATAAAGTTATTTAAGTGGGATTGTCAAAACTTCTGAAAATGTATTCAAAACATAAAATTTACTAAATATTTGTGGGTTTTATGAAGAAAATTGAGGGTTAATATTTATTTATTCATTCAATTATCTTTTTATAATAACTTTTCTGTATTATTTGTACCATTATTTGAATACAGAAAACTAAAAAATGTGCACATAAAGGAAAAAAAAACACCTTTTATCATTCACTTTTATATATTTCAGTCATGAACCACATATTTTGATCACAATATTATTTAGGATATAACTATATCCTTGAATCTTACAACCTTAAAACACATCTATTTTAAATGTTTCATTAATTAGAATCATTCACTCCTGCTTCTGTTATTGCTCCCCTTGAAAACAAATTACCTGCAAACATGAATAATTTTAATGTTAATAAAATAAAATTAAATAAAACATTTATTTAATGTGGAAGATATAAGTAGAAAATAAATAAAATAACACTTTTGAATTTAGGCTCTGATAAATTTTCATAGTTTGAAATCTATATCCAAAATTGTTTAGAGAATTTGATACTTTTAGAAAAATATTTAAAATTAATTTATGTTAAAAAAAGTAATTGATGCATATTTGAACAATAATTATACAAGTAAAATTGAATTAATGGGATGAAATATTACATATAAAATAATTAAAATAATATAGAACACGGAGATACGGAATACGGACACACAATTTATATATTATATAATTATGAATTATATAAATTCACAATAAATATTTATATGCACTAAGTATGTTTCAGTTTTTGTTGGGGGCAGAAAGATGTTTTTCATGACTGGTTCAAAAAGATTTGATTTTTATTTTCATAATCATAATAAAATTTATATAATAAATTTTAGTTTTAGAAAATTAATGTATTTTTTTTTTAAAATTATGTTAGATCTGTGTTAGAATTGTCAGAAATCCAATAAATATTTTTTGAATCAGACACTTCACTAATACGTGTCCTATGATCCTATGAGTGTCGATGTCCGATACGTGTGTCTGACACAGACACGTCATCTAAGAGGAGGGTTCAAACTTCATAACAATCTACTATCGAACTTTTCTTATTAGATAAAAAAAACATTCGTAATTAACTATTTCAATAAATTTTTTAGTACAAGTATTTATAGAGTCTAAAATTAAAACTTGAAAAAAAATATTAATTTCATCGTATTATAAAAAATATATTTAACCCAATTTGAATACCTGATTTCTTCTCTGCATGATCACAAATGCAATTTCCATCGTAGCATGAAACTACTGATGCATCGCAAGGTAGAGTGCGAATTATCGAACACAATCCTTGTGTGTACGACATGGAGCTATAATTATAGTCACTCCCTCTGTATTTGATTCCCCTGAAAATTAATTACCAACAAATTTAATTCTATCTTTTTAATAAAACTATATATTAAAAATAACATTCAATAAGAAAGGATAAATAAATAACCAATACATAACAAACTTCCACAGCAAAAATTACAAATAAAAGAGCTAATATAAATGAATTCTTCCTCATATCTTTTTCCAACAATCTCAATATATAATCAACAAATTTCAAATTCAGATGTTTGTTATGATAATTTGGTGCTTCTTAAAGTAAAAAAACTTGATCCTTTTATAGAAGAGAATAAGTTCTTTAACCTTGCAAAATTCATAAATTTAATGGATTTTATATTACATAATTTTTAAGTCCTATTTTTATGTCACACTTAATAATATTAAAATATATTTTTATAATTAAAAAAGTCCGAAAAAAGTTGATCCTTTTATGGAAGATACATAATTTTTAAGCCCTATTTTTATCTCACACTTATTAATATTAAACAAATATTTTTATAATTAAAAATGCCCTAATATAAACATCCAAAACTTTCTTTACATTTAATTAAAATAAATACGTTATTTAATGTAGTTCGATATTGCATTGTAACAGGGTAAACAAAAAAAAAAGAAGATAAAGAAGAAAAAGCCAAACCCTTGCCCCCACACACACACGAAACCTCTTTCTCTTCTCTCTCCATCTCTCCCTTCTACCTTCTCTCTAAATTTCTCACTCTATACCTCATCTATTTTAGAATCTAATCATACCACGCTGTAGCAGAGGAGTTAAGGAACATTTCTACCCGATCAGATTTTTTTCAAACAGAGTAAGTTCATTTTTACTCTAAATATCCCTTTGTTCTCTGTTTTTTCCTTAGGATTTAGTCATCAATCTTGGTGGGGTCAGTTGAGAAGTTTAATCCTCTCAACTTATTCTACTATATACTGAAATTTTGTTCTGTTTGGATAATTTGCATTAGGCCCGTAAATCTTGAAGCTTATCCGAACGGTGGGGAATAAATTCTAAAAGTTGCTTGGAAAGCAAGTAATTGAGGTAAGGGAAGCTAAATTTAATTTTTAATAGCACCCTAGGATAGAAGATCTGAATGCGGAAGGGACGTGGTCCCAATATTCAATTTCTCTTGCAGGGATGTTGTTTGTTTATATATTATTTAAATTTGTAAAATATTAGATTTTGATGGTTTAATATTTAAGGTGTTGTTTTCTTATGTTAATTACGCTTTTGAATGTTGTGGATCTTGTTTGGAATGATATTGTATGATGAATAATCTGGAATTGAATTCATACATTTGGGATAATGTATGGACTGATGTTCGTTGTGTATTAAGTATTGATGTCAGGATAATGTATGGACTGATGTTTGCTGTGTATTAAGTATTGATGCCTATGTGGTAACAGAGATCTCCGAGCTTCACTGATGATCTAAGTCACATAGACTAAGATATCAGGTGGTGAGAGCTGATGGGGGAGTTTATGCACACCGTGACATATGAGATGCACGGCTTGGGTTGTATTGAACTTACCCTGATCCTTTCTGTTGGATTCGCTGGTAATCTTTGGATCAGGTGTTAGTCTCTGGTAGGACTTACTTAATACGGGTCTTCCGGAAGACGTTGTTTGTTGAATATTCTGGATGTGTAGATCCATGTGAGATCTATGTGATTGTTTATTGTTGAGATTTGAAGAAAATTGAATAATTTGATAAATTGATCATGTAATTTGGTTTTCTCTTTGGATTTAAGTGTGTATATTATAAAATTCTATTTTTAGTCGCTTACCCTTGCTTTTCTTGCTGTGTTTGAACTGCGATGACTGTACTATGTACACGAGCAGATGACCATACAGGTGCAGGAGAACCTTAAGGTTACAGAGTTTTATTTTGAGCTGTGGATATGTAAATATTTGTATTTCTATAAATCCTAATCATGTATTAGGAATATTTTGAAAAACTGTAAGCTTGTATAGAATTATGTAGAACGGTATTGTAATAGTTATATGTAAATTATGGGGTGTTACATTTAATGGTATCAGAGCGGTTCATCCTTAGGATAACCTGAGGGTAGTGGGTTTATTTTGTTTCTCTTGCGTGTAGATTTTTGTTTAAGTTTAGCCTCAAGACTTAGTTAAAAGTTTCTAATGAGATGTTTGACAAAGTTGTTTTTCTTGAAATCTTGTTTGTGTTCGAGTCAAGTTAATTGTTATGAATAAAGATGAAAGTATTAAGAGTGAAAAGAATCTTGATAGAGTGGTGATGGTGCACATTCATGACTAGATCAAGATTATTTTCTATCTTAATTCTAAGTAGCTAGAATACATTTTAGAGATAAGTCTTGATTGATTTTGTATCTATTTTGTGTGATTATTTATTTTAAGTTAATTTGTCTTAAAGATGTAGCTGAAAATTTTAGTAGTTTCTAATCCAATTCTTTATGTGCTTAGTAGATGGCACGTAGACCACCTACTCCTCTTCCACCAGTAGATATGCCCAACTTAGCTCGGGCAATAGAGATGATGGCAACAGCCTTGCAACAACAGAGTGCTACTATGGCACAACAGCATTAGGCCGCCCTTCATCAATTAGAAACAGCTAGATTAGCAGTAGAAGCATCTCAGCTTCATCAACAACCCCATACCTTTAGTCTGGAGGATTTTCTAAGACATAATCCACCCAGATTTAATGGCAAGGTAAATCCAGATGGAGCAGACCAGTGGTGAGAGACATAGAAAGAATCTTTGAAGCTACTCAATGCCCTGAAGAGAGAAAGTTATCTTATGCCATCTATATGCTTATTGAAGAAGCTGAGTTTTGTTGGATAGGCATGAAGCAAATGATGGAAGACAAAGGAGAAGATGCCACTTGGGAGAACTTCAAAGTAAGATTCCTGGAGGAGTATTTTCCTGATAGTGTCAGGTATGCAAAGAAATTGAATTCATGCAGCTGGAACAAGGAAATCTTTCAGTCACAGAATATGCTACTAGGTTCAAACACCTAGCTAGATTCTACACCCAGACCATGACTGAGGCTTGGAGATGTAGAAAATTTGAGTTTGGATTGAAGCAAGAACTTAAAGAAGTGGTGATTCCTATGTCCATTAGAGATTTCCCTGCCCTAGTGGAGAAAGCAAAAGTAGTGGAGAGTTTGAAAAGTAGTAGCAGACTTGCTAAGCCTCAAGTGGGAGGACCTTCTAAAAGCATGCCTAAATATGAAGATAGAAAGAAACCTTATTTCAAACCTCAATCTTTATAGCAGTGGAAGACCCAGTTCTCAATCACACCTAGTTTCAAATGTTTTAGATGCGGTGGGCACATGTTTGTTAGATTTTTGCCATCTCCAGTGTCAAATGTGACATGTGATAGATGTCACAGGTATGGTCATGCAACAAAAGACTGTCGTGTCCAATGGGAGCTCCAAATTCTGGCGGAGTGCAGCAAGTACAACAAATAGTAATCAAAAACCCAAGCTGCTGGCGAGTTTTTGCTTTTAGTGGAGTTTGAAGCTTCACAGTCTGATAGCCTTGTTAGAGGTATTTGTTCTATCTTGGAACACAATTATCTGTATTGTTTGATTCTGGGGCAACCCATTCTTTTATATCTTTTGATTGTGCTAAGAACTTAAGTTGCCAGTCCGAGAATTAGAATTTGAGTTGGTGGTATCTACACCAACAGAAGGTATTATAGTAACTTCTTCCATGTGTGCTGAGTGTCCAGTAATTATAGATGGGCAGAGATACAAGATCAACATGATTTGTATACCTCTAAAAGATTTGGAGGTTATCTTGGGAATGGATTGGTTGTCTGCTAATCATATCCTTATAGATTGTGGTCGGAAGAAGTTAATTTTCCCCTAAATTAGAAGGAATGCAGGTTATCTTAGCTCATCAGTTTGAGAGGAGATACGAGAAGGTGCAGAATGTTTTATGTTCTTGGCTTGTTCTATAGTTACTGATAAAGTACAAAAAGATATGTTTGTAGTTCAGGAGTTTATGGATGTATTTCCTGATGAGATTCCTGGACTTCCACCTAAAAGAGAGATAGAGTTTGCAATAGACTTGATTCCCGGAGCAGGCCCTGTGTCAATTTCTCCATATCGGATGGCACCAGCGGAGTTAGCTGAATTGAAGAAACAACTAGAAGACTTATTGGAGAAGCAATTCATTCGACCTTAGTGTTCTCCATGGGGAGCTCCAGTGCTATTAGTGAGAAGAAAGATGGTTCGTCACGTCTATGCATAGATTACAGACAATTAAACAAGTTAACAATAAAGAATAAATATCCTCTTCCTAGAATTGATGACTTGATGGATCAGTTGCATGGGGCAGTTGTCTTTTCTAAGATAGATTGCGCTCAGGTTATCACCAAATTTCAGTGAAAGCGGAAGATGTTCAGAAGACTGCTTTTAGATCAAGGTATGGTCACTATGAATTTCTGGTTATGCCATTTGGGGTGACTAATGCTCCAGCTATTTTCATGGATTATATGAATCGGATATTCAGACCTTTTCTTGATAAGTTTGTGGTAGTGTTCATAGATGATATCTTGATCTATTCTCGTACAAGGGAAGAACATGCAGAACATCTTAGAACGTCCTGAACATTTTGAGAGAAAAACAGTTATATGCTAAACTTTCAAAATGTGACTTCTGGATGTCAGAAATACAATTTTTAGGACATGTCATCTCTGCACAGGGAATATCAGTAGATCCTTCTAAAGTGGAGGTTGTACTTCAGTGGGAACGTCCTAAAACAGTTACAGAAATTAGAAGCTTTGTCGGGTTAGCAGGATATTACAGGAGATTTATAGAAGGCTTTTTCTAAAATAGTGGCTCCTTTGACCCAATTGACTAGAAAGGATCATCCTTTTGCATGGACTGAACAATGTGAGAAAAGCTTTGAAGAGTTGAAAAGAAGGTTGACTAATGCTCCTGTATTGACAATCCCTGATACCAATCAGTCTTTTGAAGTTTTCTGTGATGCTTCCTATCAGGGATTGGGTTGTGTTTATGCAGAATAAGAAAGTTGTTGCCTACGCTTCTCGTCAGTTAAAGGTGCATGAAAGAAATTATCCAACTCATGATCTAGAATTGGCAGCAGTTGTCTTTGCTTTAAAAAATGGAGACATTTTCTTTACGGAGTTAGTTTTAATGTGTTCAGTGATCATAAAAGCTTGAAGTATTTGTTTGATCAGAAGGAGTTAAATATGAGGCAGAGGAGATGGATTGAATTTTTAAAAGACTATGATTTCCAGCTAATATATCATCCTGGGAAGGCAAATGTTGTTGCAGATGCGTTGAGTCGTAAAAAGATACAAATGTCGTCGCTTATGATTAGAGAGCTAGCATTGATTGAAGATTTCAGGAGTATGAATTTGGAGGTTTCCATGTCTTCAAATTGCATTAGTTGTAATACACTTGTTATAACTAATGAATTTCTGGAGAAGGTGAAGGAGAAGCAGTTGGAAGATTCAAAATTGAAGAACTTCATGGGCTTATTAAATACTGACAAAGCTAAAGACTTCTCTTTAGGAGTGGATG
>NW_027174240.1:0-21704 GCF_000499845.2 Phaseolus vulgaris | reverse complement strand
CTTTCGGCGATGTCCTCCCTAGGCGATCTCCGATTGCCTTGTCGCCTGGGTTCACATCCGGCGACTACGACACAAACTTGGTGACCGCCGGTTTAGGTATGCTAGAGATCGGGCACGCCATCTTAACGATTGGCAACTACACGAGCCCCCGACTTCCTTCCCTTCCGCCAGCCAGGCGTCTTGTTCAACACGCGTATATTTAGCTTGCGGCCACGTCATCAATTCTGATTACCTAGGCGGTACAAGTATAAATCTGTTTGTGTGATTCTCTCTTTCCCTGATCTCACATATTTGTTTTAAGTTGTTTTCATTAACGACTGATAAAAACAACCGGTTGAATCGTAAAAACAACCGATTAATTTTCTAGAAACCAACTAAAACAGCTTTGTGTGCATTGCTTTCCTTAGTTTCTTTCTTGTGATTCTTTATTGGCTTTCATTATACCTTTAAAGTTTTCGAAAATCATTCATAAACAATTCACCCCCCCTTGTTTAAGACCATATATTCTAACAATTGGCATCATGAGCTTGGTATTGAAAAATACTAATGTTTGATCCTAAAAGTCTTTTTTCCATGGCTGAAAAAACTACCTTTTGGAGAGGGTGCCTCAATTAACAGACCACCTTTATTCTGTGGTTTGAATTACCAATTTTGGAAGGTACGTATGAAGATCTTTGTGCAATCTCTTTGTACCGACCAGGTAGTCGGGAGTGATGACGTGGCAGCAAGTGGTAATATAGGCGTGTTGAACGGAACACCTGGCTGACAGAAGGGAAGGAAGTCGGGAAGTTTGTGTTAGTCGCTAATCGTTAAGTTGGCGTGCTCCGATCTTTAGCATATTTAAACCGGCGGTCACCAGGCTTTGTGTTGTAGTCACCGTATGCCGAGTTAGAGCGACCAGTGATCGAAGTTGCCGAGAGGGGGACATCGTCGAAAGGTCAGGAAAGCTTGTTCAAGGCTTTCAAAGGGCACGAGTGCGAAGGATGAATTATCAGATGATCATTCCCTAGCCAGAGGTTGAGGCCAGGGAACAGCTTACCAGAACATACACGATGGAGCAAGTGAAGCAGATCATGATGGCGGCCGGCGAGACCATAAAGAAGGTGTGCATGGTGAACCCCGTACTTGCCACACAAAAGAGATCGTGCTCCAAGGTAGCTATACACCGAGTTACTTCTTGCATGGGTAACTTAGTCGAACATCCTGAAGAGTAAGAAGTGCGCTCAAGCAGAGGACGTCCAGATGGGTGACACGTGTGCAGCTGGATGCGAGCCACGTGGTCCAGAGGTGTAACCGTCAAGAGAGAGAAAGTGCACAGGTATATAAGGGATTCTAACGAATTCTGAGGTACGCACGTTTAGACACTTCTTTACGCTTGAATACTTGAGTACGCTGAGAGAGTTTTTTGCATGGTTCCTTGAGTTTCTAGCTTTTCTCTCTTAGAGTTTTGGTGGTTCCGTCACTGACTTGAGCGTCGGAGCGCGATCGCCGCAGCGGCGCCACTCTGTCTTTTGCAGGTTCTTGAGGTGAATCGAGGTGTGAAGGACGGAAGCTAGCGGGTGCAAAGCCGATCCAGAGGAAGATACCTTTGACGAGGCAAGGCTCTTGCGTTCTGCGTCAACCGGCAGGATCACTCTTGATAAAGGAATATGGGATGCTATTGAAAATGGGCCTTTTATAACTAAGTTCGAAAGGATGATGTTTTTATTGAAAAAGCCTTGGTCCCAATGGACTGATACAGAAAATAAAAGAGCAAAGTTTGATTGCATTGCAAAAAACTATTATCACCTCTGCCTTAAATTCTAATGAGTTTTTCAGGGTCTCAAAATGTGGATTTGCTAAGGAGATGTGGATACACTTGAAGTAACTCATGAGGGAACCAATGAAATAAAGATAGCAAGGAGAAGAAGTCAAGCAAGAATGAAAAGAAAGCAAAATAAATTGATGGCCAAGGAAGAAGATGATGCAAGTAGTGTAAGTTCTTGTACTTCTTTAAATGCTAAAAATTATAGTCAACTTCTTCAAGCTTTTAAAGAAACACATGAGGAAGTAATCGATTGGCAATCTTGAACAACCGGTTAAAAGGGTTGAAAATAAATGGCTTGAAAACAAAGTCAAGGCACTAGAAGAAGAGTTGGAGAATAAAACTGATTTTGAAAATTTAGTTGTTTTTACCGCCCTCGTAGTCGGAAATGATGACGTGGCACCAAGTTACAGTATAGGCGTGTTGACGAGACGCCAGGTTGGCAGAAGGGAAGGAGGTCGGGGGCTCCTGAAGTCGCAGTTATTAAGTTGGCGTGCTCCGATCTCCAGCATACCAAAAGCCGGCGATCACCCAGTTGAAGATGAAGTCGCCAGATGTAAACTCAGGCGACCAGTGATTTAGAGATCGCCGGAGCAAGCACATCCGAAGATGAAGGTGGCACAGATTATGAAGGGGCCGGCGAGACACAGGGAAGGTGTACGAAGGCACCCTAACTCGCCAATTCCAGTAGAGATTCGCGCTCCAAAGTTAGCTATGCACTGGGCAGTACCATGCATAAGTAACTTAGCCAAAGGAGAGTCAGAAGCAGCGCCCAAGTCAAGGAGGCTCCAGATGATGGCACGTGTACAGCTGGAGCGAGCCACGTGTCCAGGTCTGTAACTGCCAGGAGAGAGAAAGTGACCAGTGTAGTTTCCAACGAACTTTCGAGGTACGCACGTTCAGATTGTATTCTTTACGCTTGCGAGTTCTTGAGCATACTGTGAGAGAGAACATTGCACGGTCCTTGAGAGTTCTAGAGTTTGCTCTTGAGTATTTGGTGGTTCAGTCACTGACTTGGGCGTTGGAGTGCGATCGGCCGCAACGCGCCGCTCTGTTCTTTTGCAGGTTCTTGAGGTGGATTGTGACGAAGGACGGGGTGGAAGCGGTGCACACGTCGATCCAAGTTTGACGAGGCAAGTTCCAACGTCTTGGTCAACAGGCAGGATCATCAGGCGCCCACCGTGGGGCCGTGTAAAAACTTGTTCCCATCCGCAGCGTGAGTTCTTGGAGGTTTTCGTAGTTTTCTGTGTGGTTGTGTGCTGGTGCAACCGTTGTTCGCTGTTCATCTAGTTTTGTTCGGTGTTTTCGCGTTTTCCACCTTCGTTCGATTTTGATTCGGGTAAGAGTGAAGTTTTTCTGCTGTTTACGCGAGATTGTTCGTCGAGATTTGAGTTCTTTGACTCGTTTGGTTTGTCGTGGGAGAAGCGGTGGTTTCTGTGGAGTTGCAGGTTTCTGTGGAGTTTTTCTGTTGTTCTTGAGTTTCTTGCGGAGTTTCGCGCAGTTTTGACCGATTGATCGCTGAGTCGATCGTCGCTGAGGAAGTGTTGTTCATTATTCTCTGTGATTTGCTGAGTTTTCATGAGAAAAATTGAAGCAACCGTTCAAGTCCAGTTGCGCCCGTTGCTGCTGAAGCGCGCCGCCATGACCATGGCGCAGATGGTAGAGATCATGCGCTCGTTGCAGGCAACTTTGGAAGCCTCGCGCATAGACAGGCGAGAATGCATTGAGGACCTGGCCGCCTCTCGGGCCAGGAATGATGAGCTTAGCAAAGTGACTGAGGAGCTGCGTCAAGCTCTTCAGGAACAACAAGGGCGTCCTATTGCTGAAGAGGTCCGCCGTCAACGCCGCCTCGTGTTTTTCCTATGCCTTTCGCTCAGGCGTCTTATTCACCTGGTTAAGCTGTGTATTTAGGCCCTCGTATTCCTGAGGGCTCATCTCACCACGTTCCATACGCAGATGATGCTGTCAGGAGGATCAGACGCCGTTACTGCAAGATGTTCGTGAGCACACTCCAGGAACGGCGCTGGAATGGTTGTGAGCCTGCCTAACGGTCACATTACCAACTTCCAACAGTTTTCAAAGATTTTCGTCGAGCAGTACATCGTGAATAAGGCACGCCAGGGTGTCTTATGATTTGTTTGATATAAGGCACTATCAGGGAGAGTCCTTCAAGGACTACCTAAATCACTTTGGGGGCGCAGATGGTCAGATCGCCGGCCAGATGAAGAAATGCTGGTCTACGCATTTAAGAAGGGCGTGCTGCCGACCATTCTGCGAGGCATTGATCAGGGCCCACCCCGCCACGTTTGCTGAGGTTAGGCGACTTGCGGTGGCCCACATCACCGACGAGAGTGAAGTCGCGAAAAAGAGGAAGCGTGGCTCCCGCTAGGCCACGCGCTCAGACCAGGATCCAGCCACAGAGGGTGTTGAGACAGCGGCGGCCAGGGGAGATCAGAGGACTCGCCATCCATGATCCAAGTAAGAACAAGGGCAGGGCCAGGGGCGTCAGCAACCAACACGCCGGGAATACAATCGCCCACCTAAGCACAAGTTGTTATGGATTGGCGGACCTGATTGCCATTTCCCAACGTACATTTAAAGAGCCCCGAGAAGGTAGGCGACAAGGTGCTGGGACCAAAGCCAGACGCTTGGTGCGAGTTTCACCAGGGCTTTTGGCCACAACCTTGGACTCGTGTTCTTGGCTTTAGGATACCAGCTCGACGATCTGGTAAAGAGCGGGTTCCTAAATGACTACTTGCTGGATAGAAGGACGGGGGCGCGTCGAGCTCCCAACCAGCAGGTGGAGAGGTTCACAGCACGACGATGCCTACGCACGGGAAATCCATACCATTGCAGGGGTTTCTCAGGGGTGGATGCACCGCATCACAGAGAAAGAGGTACGCGGTCTGTGATGATGGTGGATATGTTTGAAGACCACTCGCCGGATGTGACATTACGTTCACCAAGCAAGATCTTCGGGATGTTGTGCCTCATGACAACGATCCATAGTAATTTCGTTGATAACAGCAGGAAGAAAGGTCCACAGGGTGCTGGTGACCAAGGAAGCTCGGCAGACGTGATGTTCTGGCCGACTTTGCAGCTGCCCCTTGACCAGCTGAGGCCCTTGGAGGGTGTTTGTATGGTTTCGCTGGCGACCAGGTGGAGGTCAGGGGGACATAGAATTGAGGACTACGTTTACAGATGAGGCGGGTTAAGAACAGAGAAAATCAAATACCTTGTTGTAAACGCCCCTTCAGCATACAACATCCTGTTGGGAAGACCCACACGCAACAGGATAGGCGCTATACCGTCGACTCGGCACATGAAGGTGAAGTTGTCGTCTATGGAGGGGGTGGTGATCACCATCAAATCCGATCAGAAAGAAGCGAAAAAGTGCTATGAGAATAGCCTGAAAAACAAGAGGTCGGTGAGTTTACGTAACAACCACCCGCCTCCGGGTGTGACGCCCAGATCATTGGCATCTCAAAATTGTGTTTTTGGAAAAGTAGGTTAGGTTTTAATCCCACAGATGAGTTTTCAAATGCTTTTCAAAACTGCCAGAAAACAACCGATTGAAAAATTGAAACAACCAGTTGTTACATGTTTTTTATTGCATGAAGAGAGGCCACTTAGTTAATTCTGCAATATGAGGATTTTTTTTGTTCCTAAAGGTATTTTGAAATGGGTTCCTAAGGTTTCTGAGGTTCCTAAGACTTCTACTAACATAATTGACCAAATTCATAAGGGGGACCAAATCTTGCTTCTTAATCTTTTCTTGTTAGTATCCTTGGCAGCCAAGAATCACTTTTAGGCTTGAGGAATGACTGCTAAAGGGAAGAATATCAAAGAGCAAAGACAATATTTGTACCTACACTTTTTAATTGTATATGTCTTGTAGGGTCTTTGAATGTCAAGAGACATCCTTGGCACATGCATAATGTGATCAAAAGAAACTTCAAAGAGAGTATGAGTGTTTTCATTTCTCAATTTATGTAAGTGTGCCTTGTGACCATATGAACATCTCAAAGTCTTCTTTTTGGGTGAATCTATTGGGGTTCTTTATGCAAAGGTATGACAAATTGCATACTGCATTTTCATCAATTTAAAAGGTAATTTTTGGTTATGAAAAATGTTTTTTTGTTGTCACAGTAAAACAACCGATTGTTTTTTCAAAACACCTATTGTTTTTTCCTCTGGCACCTCTGTATAATGCTGCCAAGTTTGCTTATGCATGATTAAACCTATTTCTTTTTTCAAATCTTGTTTTTCGACAAATATACATTGAGTGTGCTCAGAACTTGATAATAAAATATTATATCCACTTGTTTTCTTGAAAGCTCTATATCATTTTCTATTCTGAATGTCAACATTGTGTGTACTACTGGTCTACTATATTATCAATCTAATTTCTGCTTTGTACAACCCTTCTCATTGTCTATTTGTGAGAGCAAATAAGGGAGTTGTTTATGCTTGATTTGGTTGTATAAGATAGCTTTAAAACTGATGCATTATGTTGTTGCTTCTCTGCACTTGAAAGCACTTGATTATTTTCAATTTTTCTGGTTTTTCTTCTAATGTTGTATATGCAAAAAATTGGTTTGTGTGTGTCTCGTTATTGCTGCTATACTTGTTTTGTATATGCATCATTCTGTGTTGCAGGACATTCAAGTACATGTGCTATGTTGAAGACTAATCAAAGTGATGCTTCTTATTATGGTTCAAGAGCATACACTTACTCATATTCTTGACAATCCAAATTCATGACCCATGTAAAGAAACTTCAAGATAAAGAGCCTGGTCTGGTGTTGTTGATGACTTATAACTGTGGATGAGTCTGTCCATGTGGTGTGTGATGAAATCATTCATAGTGATAAGGGTTCTACAAAGGTTTATGCAGAAGAAGATGGGCAAAACATCACATTGGAGAAGTTGGAATCCTGTTTAGAAAAACAACCGATTGATTTTGCGAAACAACCGGTTGAAATTCTACAACAGGAAGAGCTGCCAAAGGAATGGAGAATTCCAACAGATCTTTCAGTGGAGAACATCATTGGATGCAAATGGGTTTCATAACAAGGTGGATGAATATGGAGTAATTACAGGGAACAAGGCAAGGCCTGTGGCTAAAGGTTATAATTAAGAAGAAAGCATAGATTATGGTGAAACCTTTGCTCCAGTTGCAAGATTAAAAAGTTGTAAGATTGTTGCTGGTTGTACCGTCCCGTATCAGGGCGTTGACTAAGTCAAGGTCAAAGTCAACGACTGGAAAGTCAAAGTCAGCTCGAGGTGTCGCCCAGATGTAGAGACGCCAAGAGGAGCGTCGCCTAGGGAAGGCGTCGCCTAGGTGAAGACGTCGCCTAGGTGAAGGCGTCGCTAGTGAGGCGTCGCCCAGGTGAGGGCGTCGCCAGATTAAACAGTGTAAAAGCAAGGCAAGCACGCTGTGGTTCCCGATACCATGGGTAAGAAAGACATGGAGGGAGCAACGTCGTGGGAAAGCCTCAGGTCCCGATATCTCGGAAAGTGATAAGAGAAGAAAAGGTGGCTCCAAGGCCATAGTGATAGTACCAGTAAAGGGCAGCCTGACTCGCGAAGTACCCCTGCCGCCCCAGAGACGCCTTCGGGACAGATACGACCCAAGAGGAAGGTCACGCCCAGGATAACCGGGTGCAGGGTGTGAGAGGAAGGCAGATACGCTCTCAGAGTAAGTGGCTAGATACTTGGGGGCATGAGTTGGCACCCAAAAAGCCACCCCTAGCGCAGTAGCACTCCCAAGCAGGAGGACCCACACGTAGAAACGTCCCCAGATGGGCAGAAACGCCCCCAGATGGGGTCAAGGCGTCGTGAGGTCCTCCACGTGTATGACAGCAATGCCGGAATAGAAACACCTTCTAGTCAGGTGCCAGGTAATTAAAGATATTCAATACAGTTTCCCTTTTAGCATTCAGGTACTATTATGGCTCCCAAGCGTTTCGACGTCTTAAATGCGCTACGTTTCGTAATCAAGCGCTTTAATGAGTGCGTTACGTTTGAGTTAAAGCGTTTAAGGCGCTTTAAATGCTGGGGGCAGTTTAAATAGGCTGAGAATGTCGGAAAAGGGGTTGGGACCTTTGGCAAATGAGGAGAAACTCTTTGGTTGTTTGCCCGTGCTTTAAGGTTACGTACAAGTGACCGGAGAAGATTTTTGCCTGAAGGAGACAGCACACACACATATACACAGTTTCTTTTGCCACCCCCAGAGTGCCATACGCGGTGCTCAGATACGTGGGTGGACAGTTTTTTGGTGTTTCTTGCTGGCTGACTTGAGCGTCGGAGTGCAAACGGCCGCTAGGGCGCCTCTTTGTCCTCTTTTTTTGCAGGAATTCGCAGGCATCAGTGGGAAGAGTCCTTAGCTGACGGTTGAGGCCACGCACGAAGACGTCCCGGTCCACCGGACGGAACATTTGGCGCCCACGTGGGGCCGATTTAAAACATCAGCCCATCACAAGTTTCGAGGAAAATTTACCAAACTACAGTAACGTTGAAGGAGGTTGGAGTGACAATGGCCCCCACCAGACGAAGAGCAGCGGCGCAGCGCCAGCAGACCTATCCATGCAGCAGGTCCTGGAAATAATGAGGGGCTGCAGCAGGACATGGCGGATTCGAAGATGGAGCAGGAGCGCATGCAGGCAGATCTTGACGCCTCGCATGAGCGCAACGAAGAGCTCCACCGTGTGAATGAGGAGTTGCGCCAGGGCCTGAGAAACGATCGGAGGCGGCCCTGGGCAGGACGAGACGGAGAACCATTCCCCGCCAAGGGAGTTTTCCACCCCGTTCTCGCAGGAGATCCTAGACGCAGCGATCCCGAACACTTCGCGGGACCCAAGGTAATCTTCACTGGGATGGGAGACGCACCTCGCGGCATTCCACACGCAGATGGTCCTGATAGGCGGTTCTGATGCTGCCAAGTGCAAGCTCTTCATGAGCACCCTGACCGGGATGGCTATGGACTGGTCATCAGCCTCCCGAGGGCCATATCACATCTTTCCGCCAGTTGTCGCGGTTATTCAGAGAACAGTATTTGCCAACAAGGCCCCGCCGCCGGTCTCTTATGACCTGTTTGACGTGAAGCAGTATCAGGGGGAGACCCTGAAGGAGTATATCAATCGCTTCGGGGCCCAGATCGTGAAGGTTGGTACAACAGAGGAGCCTATGATCGTGTACGCATTGTGAAAGGCGTATGCCCCGGCCCCTTTGGAGAATCTATTATCCGCAATCGCCCTAGGACTTTCGCTGAATTACGGCGTAGGCGGTAGAACATATTGCTTCGGAAGGGGAGGTATGCGTGAAGCGCACCAGCGCTGTGCCTCACGCCGAGGGGACCAACGGAGTTCAACCCGTCAGAGTCAATGAGACAACGACGGGAGAAAGAAGCCAGAGGCTAGACGCCCCTACGAGGCCAGAAAGCCCAGCCACGGGGCCCGCAGGAGGCGAACGCCCCGCCAGAGAAAGAGCAAGACCGGCGAGGTACAACTTCGTGTTGAGTTGAAGGATCTGATCGCCGTACCCAACATAGCCGAGAGGCTGAGGCGACCGGCGAAGACCGACAAGGTGTTAGGGCCCGAAAGACTCTTGGTGCGAATTCACGAGGCTTTCGGCACCAAATTGATATTTCCTGTCGTTGGGCTACCAGCTAGATGAGCTGGTGAGGACTGGGTTTTTTGAAAGATTATGTCGCGGAGTCCACTACGACCGCCACCCTGCGCCGCGGCGGATGAGCAGCACACGAGATGCCTGTGCTTGGCGAGGTCCACACCATTGCTGGAGGTTTTCCGGTGGAGGACCCACCGTCCCAGCGGAAGAAATACGCGAGGGGGGTGAATTCAATTGAAGAGAGGCTTCGGGGAGTCCTGGGAGTCAGATATTGTGTTCACAAGAAGAGACCTCCGAGATGTGGTGCCCCATGAAATGATCCCGTTGTCATCTCGGTCGTCACGGCTGGAAGGAAGGTCCACAGAGTGCTTGTTGATCAAGGAAGCTAGCAGACGTCATGTTTCTGTCAACCTTTAAAAATTACGGTTGTCCCGATCTGCTGAGTCCCTATACGGGATGTTTGTATGGTTGGGGATAACCAGATAGAGGTCCGGGGTACTGGAGTTGAGGACTACGTTCACAGACGGAGAGGCTCCCGAACGAGAGCATCGTATCGTCGTGAACGCTAATTCTGCCTACACTATTTTGCTGGGCAGACCGCGTTAAACCGTTGAGTGCAATATCCTCCACTCGTCACATGAAGATGAAGCTACCTGACTCAGTGGCCGGGTGATAGTCATCAGATCAGACCAAGAGAGCGAGGAAATGCTACGAAAAACCTGAAGACGAAGAGAGGCGTTTTCATGGTGTACGACGTCCGCCGAGCGCGGACGCAACAATGATCGAGGCGACGCCGCTAGGTAACGCTCGAAGAGGCCATAGCAGAAAGGGGATGCCCGAAGCAGATGTGCCAATGGAGGAAGCACACGTGGAAGAGGCGGCGCCCGTAGAAGAAGCGGCGCCCGCCGATGATGATAATAGGGAGCAACCCGCGGCAACATCCTAGAAAGGGAGATTGGCGGCAAAGCTTTCAAGTTGGAAGCTCGCTAAGTCAGAAGAACAGGGAAGGGGTGGCGGAAGTGATTTCGCGCCACCTGGATGCCTTCGCATGGTCCGCCTCGGACATGCCGGGCATCGACCCGATTTCCTGTGCACCACTCAGCATGGACGCCACGGTCCGCCCCGTGCGTCAGAGAAGGAGGAAGTTTCAATGAGGAGCGACAACAGGTGGTGAAAGACGAAACGCAGAAGCTGCTGAGTGCTGGCCACATTAGGGAGATTCAGTACCCTGAGTGGCTCGCCAACGTTGTTTTGGTGAAGAAGGCAAACGGAAAATGGAGAATGTGCGTTGACTTCACGGACTTGAATAAGGCGTGCCAAAGGATTCCTATCCGCTGCCAGCATCGACGCCCTAGTGGACAGCGCGTCTGGCAGCAAAGTTGTTAAGCTTCCTGGACGCCTTTTCAGGGTATAACCAAATCAAATGCACCCAAGGACGAGAGCAAGACTGCGTTCATGACTGAAACAATCAGTTATTGCTATAAGGTGATGCCCTTCGGGCTCAAAAATGCGGGCGCCACGTACCAGAGGTAATGGACAAGGTCCTGGCGCCAATGCCGGGAGGAACGTATACGCCTAGGTAGACGACATGTGGTGGCGTCGCAGAACAGGGTGCAGACATGGCAGACTTGGAGGAATTGTTCAACACAATATCCAAATACGCCTCAAGTTGAACCCCGAGAAATGTGTTTTTTGGGGTAGAGGCCGGTAAATTCTTGGGTTTCTGCTCACCGAGAGGGGATAGAGCGAACCCCGAAAATGTGCGGCTATATCGCATGCGGAGTCCACATCGGTAAAGGAGGTTCAAACAGTTGACAGGGCGGATGGCGGCGCTCTCGAGGTTTGTTTCGCCAGAGGAGAAAAGGGGCACCCGTACTTCCAGTGCCTCAAGAGAAACAGTCGCTTTGCATGGACTGAGGAATGCGAAGCGGCTTTCGTAACTGAAGGATTACCTGGCGACGCCTCCGTCTCTGCAAACCGGTAACGGGCGTGCCTCCGTTTGTATTTACTGTAACAGATAGGGCCATCAGTTCTGTGTTGGTCAAGAGCAGGACAGAGTCAGAAGCCCATCTACTTTGTAAGCAAAGCCTTACAGGGAGCGAGACAAGGTACCAGCACTGGAGAAGGCGGCGCTGGCGGTAGTGTTCTCGGCTAGGAGGCTCCGTCATTACTTCACAGTTTACGTGGTGGTAATGACCAACCTCCCATACAGAAGGTGCTGCAGAACCCGATGTGGCAGGAAGAATGGTACGCTGGGCGTGGAACTGTCAGAATTCGACATACAGTACGAGCCTAGAGGATCCATTAAAGGGCAGGTGTACGCGGATTTTGTAGCAGAACTTCGCCCGGAGGTGAGCAAGAAGTGGAAGCGGTTCACAGTGGCTGCTCTCAGTTGATGGCTCCTCAAACCAGCAAGGGAGTGGTGCGGGAATAGTGCTGGAAGGACCCGACGGCATACGATCGAGCAGGCCTTGCGTTTTGCCTTCAAGGCAAGTAACAACCAAGCAGAAATGAAGCCCTGATTGCAGGAATGCTCTTGGCCAAGGAGATGGGGCACAGAACCTCCTAGTGAAGAGCGACTCCCAGTGATTACGGGGCAGGTGTCGGTGAGTTCCAGGCGAAGGACCCCAGATGGCGGCGTATCTAAAATACGTCCAGTTGTTGAAAGGGGCTCAACGCTCTTGAGTAATACACGTCCCGAGGGAGCAGAATGCCAGAGCCGACCTCTCGCAAAGCTGCCAGCTCAGCAAGGGGGTAGACAGAGGACAGTGATCCAGGAGACCCAAAGCTCCGCGTCGATTCGTGGAAGACAACAGGGTGGAGTCCTCCAGATATGCATCAGGGGAAGGCCGAGGAGTCATTCCTCATTAACCCAAGATACGCAGAGGGCGCCCCGCATAATATATACGCGGGTGCGTCTGAGGAGGAGCAGATGCAGTTGTGTCCTGTCACGGAGAACCTGGATGACCCTATAAACGATACCTGGCGGATGGGGCCTTCCAGTGGACCCTGAAGAGGTAAGAAAATCAAAAGGAACGCCGCAAGAATACTTGGTGGATGGGGTGCTGTTCAGACACTGTTCACTCACCCATACCTAACATGCGTCAGTGCGATGAGTGCACCAGATAATGGCGGAGCTACATGAAGGCATCTGCGGAAGCCATGTAGGAGGAAGTCCTTAGCCTCCAAGTAATACGCGCAGGTTTTTCTGGCCAAGTGAAAAGGATTGCGCACGGCACGCCCACGTGTAGGCAATGCCAAAAGCACGCCGACTGGCACAAGCGCCGCCAGAAGAGTTGCGGTCCATATACAGCCCGTGGCCTTTCCACACATGGGGTATTGACATCTTGGGCCTTCCCACTGCAATCAGGCAGATGAATATTGATCGTCGCCATCGAATACTTCACTAAGTGATAGAGGCGAGCCCGTGGCAAAATACTGGCATAAGGTACACATTTGTGTGGAGAAACATCGTGTGTCCTTTGGCGTACCAGGCGCCTGATATCTGACAAGGACCCAGTTTGCCAGTCAGCAGTTAGAAATTGTGGCTGAAGTGGAATCAGCAAGTGTTCGCGTCGGTCGAACACCCCAGACCAATGGCAGTAAGAGTCAGCAACAGAGTTTCTGAGGGGGTTAAAAAGAAGGTTAGAGAAGGCCAAAGGGGCGTGGGCGGAAGAGGTCCAAGGATTGTATGGGCATACCACACCACGCCCAATCCTCTACTATGGAGACGCCTTATTTGGTGTACGGTGGACCGATGATTCCAGTAGAAATACACGAAAGCTCACCGCGTTTTCAAAACTTGTGGTGGAGGAATCTAATGAGGAGACGGGTAAACCTGGATCTGCTAGAAGAGGCCAGGGAAGAAGCTAGAATAAAAGCTGAAGCGAGAGAAAAGTGACGCAATAAGCTTAAGTAAAGCCACACATTTCAGTGGCGACTGTGATGAGGAAAGCTCACCCTTACGAGTGAAGAATAAGCTGTTCCCAAGTGGACCGGGCCCTTCAGAGTTACTGAGGCTAAGGAACGGTTCGTACAACCTGGAGACTTTAGATGGAGCCCTATCCCGCGCAGTTGGAATGCAGCCAACTTAAAATTTTATTCAGTTGACCTATGTAAGCACATGTAACAATTTAGTTGAAGGGGACTCTTTTTCCCTTTCGGGGTTTTTAATGAGGTCACCCTAATAAATGGAAAAACCAGTTGAGAAAAGAAGTGCCTTGTTTTCAGCCATTATTTTCCTTGTTAGAAGTAAGTGATGCGCGCCTAGGCATGGGTCGCCAAGGAAGAAGGCGTCGCCTAGGTCTTGGCGTCGCCAGAAAGAAGGCCGCCCAAGAAGCATGCATCGTTGGCAGAACGAGACGAAAGGAAGTCGCGCGTATATGAGCATATGCAAAGTAAAGTGGCGTTGTAAAAGAATTATGATATTGAAAATTGGTTACAAGCAATGTTCATACAAAATGCAAAAACACAAACAAGCCCTTCTCACGCTCATCAGAGTCACACTGGAGGAAGGCGAAGCCCTTTCCAGCCCGCAGCGCCGGTAAGTCGTGTCTCTTTTCTCGGCTTATTTTCGAACCGCACAAAGGGAACAGATATTAGAGACACATGAAGAAGACAGGCACAGTTAGAAAGTAACGAAGGTCGAAGTTGCCTAAGGCAGTGGTTCTACTTATGTACTTCTCAAGAGTCCTAGCGTTGAACTCCAAGCTGATCACGTAGCAGAGTAAACCTCCCGCCTCAGCAAGAATCCGGCAAGCTATTTGATCACTTGGAGCCAGATCTTGAGGGGTTTGGCTTTGAGGGCCTTTCCTCTCTCACCCAGTACAGTGGAAACCCATCGAGGCGTCGGGAACAAGATCAGTACAGCAGACTGAAGAACCGGCCTTTCCACCCCGTGAACGAGCTTTGGAAGGTGTGAAGAAATCTCGGACATTGCTGAGAGTTACCCAGAGTTTGTCTCTGTCTCTTCACCTCAAAAAAGTGAAGAAAGAGGTCAACCGAGGGTGCACAACCCAGAAACCCAAAGAGGACATCGAAGGCTTGACAAAGGCCCACTGTGGGATATAACTGGGCTGGAGCCACGTTGATCTCCGTCAGCAGTTCCTTCTCGAACCGGGAGAAGGTAAGCGCACCCCGAGGTCTTGAACACACCTGGTAAAAGTAAAAGAAAGGACCCCGTGTTCGCTCGTTCGTCTCCACACACTGGCTCCCCAGATGCAAGGGAGCACAGCGATGTCGTCATCGTGCCTCCTCGCGAAGGCCCGAGGTCGTAAGAACACAACCCCTTTGTGTCCCGTACGCCCTGGTGGAAGCAAGCATGAACACTCATCAAGAAGTTCGCTCGAGGCCCAAGGGTACAAGTCTTGGGACGGACCCTGGAGAAGCATCGTGAGAAGACATTCTTTACAAGATCAGATGGCTGGAAATGCAAGAGTTGAGCGAGGGGAGCGGTTAGAACAGCCCTTCGACAAGAGAAGAAAGGGTGCAAGAAGAAAGAACGCAAGTAGGTTATGAAGAGTGAGAAAATGATGAAGATAGTTCAGAGCTGAAGAGTTAATAAAGCGTTAGAGCGCCAAACGACGTGAATGGATGCACCGCACATGATACACGTGGCAGAAGATGAAAGGATGACGCTGGCACCACTGGTTAAATCAGAAAATGTCCGTCAACAGAATATCCAAGGGTACGATCCGCCGTCGAAAATGAGTCAGGGCATAGCAGGAGTCAGGCTTGATGAACTGACCAAATGTCCCACAAACCATACAAGTAGCGCCACGTGGATCAAGTCGAATGACAGAAGGTCCATAGCTATACAGGACGCCACGTGGATGGCACAGACAAAGCCTTGGCTCTTCGCTGTATCAGCGTTGACCAAGGCAAGAGTAAGGTCGATGACGAAGTAAAGGTAACGCCCGAGGCGTTGCCAGGAAGCGTAAGGGCGACGACAGACGAAAGTCGCGGCGTCGCCAACCCAAATACCGACTGGCGTTACCTCCCCGATACCCCCAGGTAGGAAAGACTGAGGAGGAAGAAAATCAGAGAAAGGCAAAGTTAGTTGCAGGCGTCGCCTCCCCGATACCCACAGGTAGGAAAGACTGTGAGGAGACGAGACCGTCAAAGCCAGCGAGTCACCGGCAGGTGTTCCCCGATACCTATGGGCAGGAAAGACCATGGAGGGAACAAAAACCCCACAGCACTCAGCGTTCAGACACCCGGGAGATACGTGCTGCTTTAGCAGGCCTCTCCTTAGGCGTGGCGCCGACGTTAAAAGATCAAAGAAAGAGCCTTTCGGTATCAGAGACGTCCCGTGGACGATACGGCGCCACTTAGTGAGCCTCTCCATGGGCGTAAGGGTTGGCGGCGACCTTACCCAATCAACCAAACCGCCCAACGAAGTGTGAGAAACGGGCAGAACACAGATAAAATAATGAAGCGTATGAAGGGAAAAGATGAGAACGAGATCGCATAGGCAATCGTATGTGAAAAGAAATAAAGACAACCATGCGAATGTCCCAATCATAACAAGAGTGCGGATAGTTCAAAGAATTACAAGTTTTGGCAGATAAAATTAAAAGCGAAGGTAAAGAATGAAGAGTTAAGCTTGAAGAGGAAGGTGGCGGATGAGGGGCAGCAGTTCAGTCGTTCAAATCCATGGGCACGACCTTCCCGTCGACTACGTGGTGTGTGGGTCGCAGTTCGAAAGGTTGACGCCAGGATTCTCGCAGGACGCCTGGGACAGGGCCTCTTGGAACCCCTCCTCGAAGGTGCCGCCATCTCCTGGATAAGGGACTTTTCTCCTTCCCAGTCCTCATGGCGGCGTCTCCAGAGCCACTGCTTTCCAGAGCTCTTCTCCCACGAAGCCGGCTAACCTCGACCTGCAGTTTGTCGTAGTCAACTCGGAGAAGGTCCATAGCTTTGGCCTGCGTGGCCATTTCCTCCTCCATCCGCTCCACCTTGGCAGTTTGTTCACAGCAACGGTCCTTCAGGTCCTTTTGAGTTTCTGCGTCGCTTTGACCATTCCTGAAGACCCGCACCTGTACTTGGAGAGCAACTTCACGAGCGTAGAAGTCAGCCTGGAGCTCCAAGGCCTCTGCCAGTTTCCTCTCAGTTTCTGCCCTGGACTCTTGTGCTTGTTTCAGAGAGGAACAATAAGCCTCGTTCTGGCGTCCCAGGCCTTCATCTCCCTCCAGGGTAGTTGCTTTCGTTTCCAAGGCCTGGAGAGTTTGAGCTTGCAAGACAGCGTTTCTGGCCTGGGAGCGCCATTCAAGAGCCACCGCCAAGAAGGCCCCCAAATAGAAAGGCATACCTTCCCTCCTGTCGGTACCTTCTGGCATAGTCCCGCCACTGAAACCCCTCATCAGATGCATGATTGGAGGGGGATGGCAATGAAGTCGGGGCGGCAGCTCGGGAGCCGGGGAAGCAGTGGTTTCTGGCGGCAGAGAGGGCGCAGATTCAGCACCTTCGCCCCTTTCCTCTTGGAGAATCATAGGAGGGAGTGAGGTTGCGCTTGGAGGGTTGTCCATAAAGGGGTTCCCTCCCGGCGGCGTCTCTACCAGAAGAGGAACCCGCGCGGATTTTCTCCTCTGAAGGGTGCCACGCCTGATTCCTCATCATCTGACAGAATCTCCAAAACCCTTTTCCTTTGTCGGGGGTGGAGCCGGTGACGAGGCCGCAGCTAGGGGAACAGCGGCGATAGGCGAGGAGATTGGGAGTTGGAAGCTCGGAGCCAGGTGGAGACGTCGGAGATGGGCTAGAAGCAGCTTCAGCAGTGACTGGAGGGGCGGTGTCGGAGCCGGTGGAGAATCGGATTGGCAGCAGGGCTGGAGGAGCGCCTGCCTTGGCGGCACGAGCCTCCTTCAGTGCTTTCGCCAACATTATTCTTTTGGAAGCGCCCATCACCGATCCTACATCAAGACAGGCCAAACAACAAGGATTAGCACTAGAGCAGTTATGTGGATTCACAATACAGGAAGAGATGCGAAATGCAAGTAACATTGCAGTGAAAAATGGTAATGCAGATAACCATAGCAACTAATGCATCATAAATCGCCAAGAGCAGATACCGAAGTATGTAGAAAGCCCATGGGCATTGAATTCGTTCGCGATGAGCTTGGCGGTATCGAAGACTATCCCAGTCCCGCCAAGGCTTTGCATATATCCCGGTCAGGCGGGGCAAGTTCGTCCAGAGCCAAGGGCTTCATAGTTATGGGTTTGTCTGTCCAGTACAGGGGAAAGCCCTCTAGAATGGTAGGATCGCGCTTGGTCGCGCGTACCTTGAAAAATTTCCCCTTCCAGCCTTTGAACGAATTCTGGAAGAGCGTCAGGATGATGCGCCCGGCGATGCCAGAAAAGCTCATCCAGAGACTTTTCCCTTGCTTCTTTACCTCGAAGAAGTGAAGAAAAACGTCCACAGAGGAGGGAACCTAGATAGCCGCAGAGAATTTGGAACCCCCTCACGAAAGCCCAACTGTTGGGATGGAGTTGGGCGGGAGCAGTGTTTATCTCTGTCAGTAGCTCTTTTTCGAAGGGAGTTAGGGGCAGACGCAGGCCCACCCTTTTGAGCACCATCTGATAGAGGAAGAAGAAAGCGCATCCCCCAGTATCCCGTGAGTCCGCGCAAACGGGCATCCCAGGTCGCACTCGGCTTACCAGGACTTGGGAGTCATGACTTTTGTGGAAAGCATTGAAGTTATAGAGGCAGGGTCCCCCCTGTGGGCCTCCACGTCCTCAACGGAGTTCAGGAGGGAACATTCGTCCAGAAGTTCGTCGGGGGCCCAGTCATATTCGCCCTTATAATGAGACTTGGGGAGCGGGGGAGGCGCGGTGGTCTTGGTTTTTGCCATCAACCAATGCTGAAGATCAAAAGAGAAAGAAAGGGTTCAGAGAAAAGGGGTTTGGAGAGAAGAAAAGGGGAAAATGGAAGAACCCTAGGAGCGCCCTACCCGCAAAGAACGAAGGGAAAAGAGGAACAACGAAGCACACAACAACATCCAGAGAAATGCGGTAATAACAGTCCCAGGCAGTTCATACAGTAAAGAGATCATCAAGGAAAAACCGTACCTTTGGAGGCAGTAGGAGAGCGCAGGAAGGAGAGAATCGCAATTGCAGAGAAAGGGTTTTGAGGCGATGAACAGGCGGAATTGCAGAGTGAATGAATGTAACAGTAGTGAGCGCGGGGTTTGGAGTAACTTAAACGTTACATTTCGACCAAGAGCGCTAACTAAGGGCCGCAGGATCGGGCCACGCGTCAGAGGTCGATTGCCCAGGGGAAGCGCAAAGGTCTCTAAAGGAGGGCCACGCGATGGGCCACGTGGCGCGCGATAAAGGGTAGCCCAAAAGGTGTAATCATCCCCATTCAGGGAATGTCCAATCGTCATTAAGAATACCCCTGTGGTTCAGAAATGTCGCGTCAGTAATTCGAAAATTTGCTGAGTCAGCAGAGAATGACACGTCATCAGGAAGGCACGTGGATGGCGGGGGCAAGGCTTTAGTCTTTGCGCTGAAGACAAGTCTTCGGCTTAAGACTGGGGGGCTTGTGTACCGTCCCGTATCAGGGCGTTGACTAAGTCAAGGTCAAAGTCAACGACTGGAAAGTCAAAGTCAACTCAAGGTGTCGCCCAGTGTAGAGACGCCAAGAGGAAGCGTCGCCAAGGGAAGGCGTCGCCAGGAGGCGTCGCCTGGGAAGGCGTCGCCAGGTGAGGGCGTCGCCAGATAAACAGTGTAAAAGCAAGGCAATCACGGTGTGGTTCCCCGATACCCATGGGTAGGAAAGACCATGGAGGGAGCGACGTCGTGGGAAAGCCTCAGGACCCGATATCTCGGGAAAGTGATAAAGAGAAGGAAAAGGTGGCTTCAAGGCCATAGTGATAGTACCAGTGAAGGGCAGCCTGACTCGTGAAGTACCCCTGCCGCCCCAGAGACGCCTTCGGGACAGATACGACCCAAGAGGAAGGTCACGCCCAGGATAACCGGGTGCAGGGTGTGAGAGGAAGGCAGATACGCTCTCAGAGTAAGTGGCTAGATACTTGGGGGCATGAGTTGGCACCCAAAAAGCCACCCCTAGCGCAGTAGCACTCCCAGCAGGAGGACCCACACGTAGAAACGTCCCCAGATGGGCAGAAACGCCCCCAGATGGGGTCATGGCGTCGTGAGGCCCTCCACGTGTACAGCAGCCATGCCGAATAGAAACACCCTCTAGTCAGGTGCCAGGTAATTAAAGATATTCAATACAGTTTCCCTTTCGAGCATTCAGGTACTATTATGGCTCCCAAGCGTTTCAACGTCTTAAATGCGCTACGTTTCGTAATTAAGCGCTTTAATGAGTGCGTTACGTTGATTAAAAGCGCTTTAAGGCGCTTTAAATGCTGGGCAGTTTAAATAGCGCTGAGAATGTCGGAAAAAGGGTTGGAACCTTTGGCAAACTTACGAGAAACTCTTGGTTGCTTGCCCGTGCTTTAAGGTTACGTACAAGTGACTGGAGAATATTTTTGCCTAAAGGAGACAACACACACACATATACACAGTTCTTTACCACCTTCAGAGTGCCATACGCGGTGCTCAGATACGTGGGTGGACAGTTTTTTGGTGTTTCTTGCTGGCTGACTTGAGCGTCGGAGTGCAAACGGCCGCTAGGGCGCCTCTTTGTCCTCTTTTTTGCAGGAATCCACAGGTAACCAGTGGGAAGGAGTCCCTAGCTGATGGTTGAGGTCGTGCACGAGACGTCCCCGTCAACCGGACGGAACAGCCACACACCAACACTACTATTGCTGATCTTGATCCCCTCAAGAACACACAACAAATCTCAGCAAACACACAAACGAAACTTGTTCAACAGTACAAGGATTACACTTGTTACAAAAGATAATTTGAAATCAATACAAGCCAAAATCCTATTCCACACACTTTGATTCAATCACAAACTCTAAGCAATCTCAACTCTTTGAAAAACTCAAATCTGTATTAAAAAATCTTATTTTTCAAATATGTTTTTTCTGAATATATTCAAAGATGTTGTTTGTTATCAAATCTTAACAAACTCTTAATTGCATTTAAGGATTGGTCAAGCATTTAAAGACTGGAGCGTAAACAATTAAAAACATTTAAAGCTCAGTCAAAGATAAAACAATTTTTCTGTTATGGTACCAAAACAAACAATCGGTTGTTTCCTTGAATCATCGGTTGTTTTGGTTTTAACAGCTCAACCATTTGAAAACATTTTCAATCTTTTCTAAAAAACATCTAAGTATAAACAATCGGTTGTTTCGACAAAACAATCGGTTGTTTTTAACTTAGTTTGAAAACATTTTTCTTTCAAAAAAGATTGAGAATGCCTATGCTTTGGATTCAATGAAGGAGTGGATTACATACACAATCTACCCCAGATCCTAACTAAACAACACAAACAGCAAGCACAGCCAAGGCTTCAACATCCTTCAAAGGGTTTGGATTCTTCAAAGCTTGAACACCACTTGGTTCAACAATCTCCCCCTATTTGATGAAGACAAATCCCTGGTGCTTGTGTTTGATCTGATTGAATCTGAAGCAGTACCTTGCAAAAATAGCATTTATACTATCCAATGCTTCTTACAACATCAGGTTAGATTTTTTATACATTCAAAGCATAAAACATGATAAACAATCGGTTGCTTACACGAAACAATCGGTTGTTTCTATCAGCAACAAACAGGAAAACAGCTTTAAATCAGAGATTTAACATGTTATACAGTTTCAGATAAAGATATACAAGAACCAATTAATTCTCCCCCTATTTGTCTTCACAAATAGACTTTTAGCATGTATCAAAATAGATTTAGGAGAGATTATTAAGATCAAGGATACCTAACTCATTTCTTAGGAAGAAAAAACCTCTCTTTTGGTAATGGTTTTTGATGATGTCAGCTAACTGCAGTTTGGTCTCCACAAACTTTACTTTACAGTTCCCATTGTTTACAAGATCCCTGATGAAATGATGTCTTATCTCAATATGTTTGGTCCTTGAGTGCTGAATTTGATTTTTTGGTAAGATTGATGGCACTTGTGTTATCACACATCAAAGGAACCTTGCTGATTTGTAATCCAAAGTCTGCAAGTTGTTGTTTGAGCCACAAAATCTGTGCACAACAACTTCCAGCAGCAATATATTAAGCCTCAGCAGTAGAGAGAGCAAACATGCTTGCTTCTTGCTATGCCATGAGATTAGGCTTGAGCCAAGAAGGTGGCAAGTGCCACTTGTGCTCTTTTTATCTAGCTTGCAACCTGCAAAGTCAGA
>NW_027174239.1:0-21797 GCF_000499845.2 Phaseolus vulgaris | reverse complement strand
TAACTTGGGAGTGCGATCTCTACTGGAACTGGCGAGTTAGGTGCCTTCATACACCTCCCTGTGGTCGCCGGCCGCCTTCATAATCTGCACCACTCATCTCTGGCGATGTGCTTTCCCTGGCGATCTCCAATCTAGGTCGCCTGAGTCTACATCTGGCGACTTCATCTTTAACCCGGTGATCGCCGATTCTGGTATGCTGGAGATCGGAACACGCCAACTAATAACAGGCGACTTCACGAGCCCCCCGACTTCCTTCCTTTCTGCCAACTTAGCGCCTTGTCAACACGCCTATACTGTACTTGACGCCACGTCATTACTTCCGACTACCAGGGCGGTACACAAGCCCCCAGTCTTAAGCGAAGACTTGTCCAGCGAAAAGACTGAAAGAGTCACGTCAACATCGTCTACGTGGCACTAACGCAGAATTCCAAGCGGTTGTACTTTCTGCTGCTCTGACGCTCCACCAAACCCCTCGTCCATCACACGACACGTGGCTTCATCAACGGTTACCTTCAGTTTACGTGTGCGCTTCCCAAACCCATTTTCGAAAAAACTCTTAAACCCATTTTCACTCTACTGTTCCATCACTCTTCTTCGTGTTCTCAAACGCTCTCACCTTCTCCTGCAAAAACTCTCTCTCAGCGCTCTTCAACATCCTGAACACATCATCAACCTTCATCGTCTTCCTGATCATCGAAAGGTACCTACTTTCCTTCTTCTGCTGGTTTTCTTTGCATTTTAACCGATTCGCATCATCCTGTAACTGCCTGGTGCATACGCTGTGGGTTGCTTTTTCCATTTCTCCTTCTACGTAACTTAGGGCTTCGTCAATCATCGCAACGAACCTACGTTCGTTCGTTTTCACCTTCCTTCCATGATCGAGTCAGCCTCTGTAACCCCTGATCATTTTTCCTTCTTCTTCCTTTGCAGCTGCAACAATGACTCGCACAAAGATCACCCTGAATCCTCCTCCTTCATCACGAAACCCTTCTTCACAAGCACACGACCCACCACGAGTCTGTGGCGCTTCATCTTCCCAGGCTGAGAGGCCTGCGTCTTCCCGCCCTAACCTGGCCCAGGCGACTCCACCTATCGCCGAGGAGCCCCCGTTCCCTCGCCAGACTTCAAAACCCTGTATCCTGGCCAACTCGACCCTTCTGAGGAGACATCTTGTGTGAACACTGCTGGAGCAGTTTTGCGGCTAACAAAGGGGGATGAGCCCAACCAAACGTTTCATAAGGAGCACGATGAGAAAATGATAGTGCTACCTTGCTCCCCGATCTGCCCGTTTGTGCTGATGACAAGGTGAGTGCCGACGGGCCCTTCTGCTTCGTCTACACAACACTATTCAATAAGGTGAAACTGAAGTTCCCTTTCACCCGTTTCGAAAGGGAGCTCCTCACCGAGCTCAACATGCCGCCGCCCAGCTTCACCCCAACAGCTGGGCGTTCGTACGAGCATTCCAAGTGATGTGCGACCACCTGGGGCTGCCCGCATCCGTAGAGGTGTTTCTATTCCTCTTTGAAGCCAAGCACCCAGAGACCGCCTGTGGGTTAGCTTGAATGCGATTGCTGGGAGGTCAATCTTCTCCATCTTCCAGCAATCCTATAAGGACTGGGAAAGGGAAGTTCGTCCAAGTGCGCACCTAACGACAAGGACGCCTCCCTACTCGACGGCTTCCCCTTGTACTGGGTGGACAAGGGGAAGAAAGAGTCCAAAAGCTGCTTCAGGAGACCCAGAAGTCCTGACAGCATGGGAGCGTTGGACCGAGACCTCTGCCTTTTCTGGAAAAGGGTCGCGGATGCCAACATCACTTTCCTTACCACCACCCTGATCTGCTTCGAATTCTACGAGGACCAACTCGAAATTCGAATAGGTTAGAACATTTAAACTGTTGTTTTAATACTGCTTCTATTTGACTGTTTCTGGGCGTCTTGTGCGTTATGCGCAAGACTTTGGTTTTATTTTTCCTACACCGATCACCTGTTTTGCTGCATACTGCCTTATGCACTTATTTCTCCCTGAGTTAACCCATGCATTTTCGTTCCATGCAGATAACATGTTGGGCAAGGGTATGCTCGCTGAATTGAGGGCGCTCTCCCGAACCCACGGGCTGGCGACGGGCTCTCAAACAGTGCCAAATTCTATGGGTGGAGATCGCCGCACTCAGGGCCGATCGCCATCTAAGGGCCCAGCACCCTCCAACGTCCAACCCGCCGCCCAGCGGAAGAAACTTGTCCTCAGAGGGCTAAGAGGAAAGCTCCTCAAGTGATCCACGAGGATGAGGAAGAGGACGACGAGGTCACCGAAGACGGCCTGGTCACAAAGAGGAAGAGGGTGGCACCTTCTTCACCACCTGCTCCACCCCCTCTTCCAACCTCAACACCTCCATCGACGCCTGCTCCTCCTCCATCATCGCCACCCCCACAAGCTCCTGTTTCACCAGTCCAAGCGATCCCACTGGCCACTGCGCCACCTGCAGTGGAGGCCCAAGAGCCAAACTTCATGGAGGACCCCCGAGTGCCTCCACACCATATGTATCAGCTGGAGGGGGTCCCCCTTCAAATGTTTCAGCTGCGGAGGTTGCTCCAATCGGGATGAGGTTGCTCATACCTCTCCGATTCTGATCACTGAATCCCCGATTCCGTCACCACGCCAACAAGCGCCTACTGAAGAACCTGCTAAGGAAGGTGGCGACGAGAACCAACAACAGGCTCCCACAGTGCCTCTACAAGCAGCAAAACCTTCCTCTCGAGGTTACAAGGATGTGGGAGCCTCTATCTGCTAAGCTGAAGACAATAGCAGATGACATCCCCGTCGTCATAACCAGAGCCGTGGAGGGCTCCACCAGGAAACTCCAGGACGACCTCTTCAACCTCAAAACTGAAAACAGCACCATGAGGGTCGAGGTGGAGAAGTTGTCCTTCAACCTGACGCTCGCGGAAATTGAACACTCCCGAGTGGAGGACGCAATGAGCACCGAGCTTAGATTGGCGCGCAAGGAGGCCACTGATCTCCGCCATAAGGTGCATCAACTTGCTTAAGAAAAGGTCGAACTGGAGAGCAAGATCGTGCCTTATCGCGTCCGGGTGGCTGATCTGGAGGCTCTCATAAAAACTGACGCCGCTAAGGTGCAGAAATTGGAGCAAAGGTCAGCCGACCGAGAGAAACTCCTTGGGCAAGTGGAAAAGGCGAGGGATGACGCCATGGCTGAGCTCACCGAAACCAACAAGGAAAAAGGGAAGCTCGCTGCCGAGCTGGGCCAAGCGCAAGCAGAATCCAAGAAGGTTGCTGAAGACCTTCTCCAGGCTCAAGAGACCAATGAACAACTCAAGAAGCAAATCGAAGAGCTGGAGCAGCAGAATAAAGAGCTGAAAGAACAAACTGAAGATCTCAAGAAGCGGATTGAGGAACTTCAGAAGCAAATTGAAGAACTCAAGCTGAACTCCGCTCAAATTCTGGCTGCTGGATTCGAAGCTGCGCGGGAACAGTTCGCCTGCTTGTTCCCTGATTTGGATCTCAGCATGGTGTCTCTGGATAATGAGGTAGTGGATGGAAAAGTCGTTCCTGCTGAAGACTAATCAACTCTTCTTCATCTGCTACCTTCGTGCTTTCCCTTGTATACCATTTTGTAATAAACTCATGTATATGTACCTTTGACTGATACTTATCTTAATGACAAAGTCTGGGTATTCCCTCTCATGGCTTCTTTAACTGCTTTAACCTTCTTTGCGTGTTTAACTTCAACGGATTTAACTTAACGGTTTTGTAAACACGACTTTTGACTTAACTGCTTCGAACCACTTCAACCTTAAGCAACAATCACTTTAATCAACTTGTAATCTTAAGGCAATTAACCTTATCGTAAAAATATCCTTCATGCAACGAACTGTAACTCAGCTACTGGCTTAAACACTGCTCCACTCGACCTGCTTCATCAAACGGGTCTTTTAACCTTCTCGCCACTGTTTGAACTTTTCCTGCTCGCCAAAGACTCTTGGCGATATCAGCTTCTCTCTAGCCTCATGCTTTGGCCATCGTTCCTTTATCTGGGGGTAGAAACGTCTTTCGGATCCTTCTTTACCTCCCTGAACTTCAGAACGAAAGACCGGGTGACTAGGCGTTCTCTTCGAACCTACCTTAGCCACCTTCCAAACTTCTTCCACCCTCTACACCATACCTGAACTCGTTCGAGACGAGAAGGATTTTATCTTGCCTAAGCTCGCACATAGGCGAGAAGGTCTTTGAACTCGCCTGAACTCGCTCATCGGCGAGAAGGTCTTTAACTCGCCTGAACTCGCTCATCGGCGAGAAGGTCTTTAACTTGCCTCTACATTGCCCCAGGGGTTACATCTTCTCGCCCCCAGAAACACGGAGGACTTTTTACTGGTGCCTCTACATTGCCCCAGGGGTTACATCTTCTCGCCCCCAGAAACACTGAGGACTTTTTACTGGTGCCTCTACATTGCCCCAGGGGTTACATCTTCTCGCCCCCAGAAACACTGAGGACTTTTTACTGGTGCCTCTACATTGCCCTAGGGGTTACATCTTCTCGCCCCCAGAAACACCGAGGGCTTTTACTCTTCCTCGCCTGCGCTCGCTCGACGGCGAGGAGGTCTATATCTCGCCTCAGAACGCGCGAGGGCGTTGAGGTCTTTTATCTGGTGCCTCCAATCGCCGAAAAACGATGAGGACTTTAAAACTTCAACTGGTGCCTCCAATCGCCGAAAAACGATGAGGACTTTAAAACTTTAACTGGTGCCTCCAATCGCCGAAAAACGATGAGGACTTTAAAACTTTATTTAGAAAGCATGTAATATATCTTTACTTGCCTTAAATCACGTATAAGTGATAAGGTCTTTCTTCAAAACTTTCTGAAAACAACAATCATGCAATCTAAAACACCTTCGAACTTCGAAAACTCCTCTTTATTGGGTAGCCTCATTAAAAACCCTCCTTAGGGAAAAAAGAGTGCCCCCTACAAACTGTTTTAACAAAGACATTGTAATGTAACTTTGTGTTTGTCTTTACTTACAAAGCTTCTTAACTGTAATACAACTTCAGGTGCGTGGCGTTCCAAGTGCGAGGAATCGCCCCTCCTTCCAATGTCTCTAAGCGGTAGGCGCCGTTCCCGAGCGCCTCGGTTATTCTGAACGGTCCCGTCCACTTAGGCGATAGTTTATTCTCCATCTCGTACTGGTGGGATTTCCTCATCACCAGATCGCCTTCTCTAAACTGCCTTGGCATCACCCTCGAGTTGTATCTTCGTTCAATCCTTCTCTTCACAGCTTCAGCCTTTGATCCTGCCTGTTGACCGGAACGCTGGAAATTGCCTCGTCAAAGGATCGACGTGCGCACCGCTTCTCACCTCCGTTCCTCTTCGGGATCTATCTCAAGAACCTGCAAAGAAACAACGCGGCGCCGCTGCGGCCGATCACACTCCAACGCTCAAGTCAGTGACGGTATCACCAAAAACTAAGAGAACTAGAACCGTGCAAATCCTCTCTCACAGTCAGCTCTAACTCGCAAGCGTAAAGTGTATGAACTGAACGTGCGTACCTCAGAAAGTTTGTTAAGAACTCTTATATACCTGGTGGCTTTCTCTCTCCTGGCAGTTACAGACTTGGACACGTGGCTCGCATCCAACTGTACACGTGCCATCATCTGGAGGCTCCCTGACTTGGCGCCGCTTCTACTCTCATTTTGGCTAAGTTACTTATGCATGGTACTGCCCAGTGCATAGCTAACTTAGGAGTGCGATCTCTACTGGAACTGGCGAGTTAGGAGCCTTCATACACCTTCCCTGTGGTCTCGCCGGCCGCCTTCATAATCTGCTTCTCCTTCATCTTCGGCGATGTGCTTGCTCTGGCGATCTCCGACTGTTTGGTCGCCTGGGTCTACATCTGGCGACTTCGCGTCTTCAGAGTTTCTTGAATCACCGTCCTCTGCCTACCCCCCTTGCCTGAACTGGCGAGCTTGGCTAGCAAGTCAGCTCGGGCATTCTGCTCTCTGGGCACATGCACTACTTCAAAGGAGGCAAAAGAACTCTTCAATTCCTGCACATATTCCAGATAGGCCGCCATTTGTGGATCTTTAGCCTGGAACTCGCCTGTTACTTGCCCAGTGACTAGCAGCGAGTCGCTCTTAGCCATCAGCACCCTAGCTCCCATCTCCTTGGCCAGCAAAATTCCGGCAATCAGCGCCTCATACTCTGCTTGATTGTTACTGGCTTTGAAGGCAAACCTCAGAGATTGTTCGATCAGCACGTCGTTGGGTCCTTCCAATATGACTCCAGCACCGCTGCCCTGCTGGTGGTTTGACGATCCATCCACCAAAAGTACCCAACGGAAATCGTCCCCTTCAACTCGCGCTGCCTCAGACGAGAGCTCGACCACGAAATCTGCAAAAATTTGCCCCTTAATCGGGCCTCGGGGCTCATATTTGATATCAAACTCTGACAATTCCACTGCCCACTTCACCATCCTTCCTGCAACGTCAGGCTTCTTCAAGACCTTCTGGATGGGCAGGTCAGTCATCACCAGTATTGTGAAGCTATGGAAGTAGTGGCGCAATCTCCTCGCCGAAAATACCACAGCCAGCGCAGCCTTCTCCAGGGCCTGATATCTCGTTTCGGGGCCCTGCAACACCTTGCTCACAAAATAAATAGGCTTCTGAGCCTGACCTTGATCCTGGGCGAGCACCGCACTCACCGCCCTCTCAGTTACAGCAAAATACAACCTGAGAGGGGTTCCCACCATCGGTTTGCACAGAACCGGCGGGCTCGCCAGATACTCCTTCAGCTTGACGAAAGCTTCCTCGCACTCTTTCGTCCAAACAAACTTATTGTTGCGCCTCAGGCACTGAAAATAGGGATGGCCCTTCTCCCCGCTAGCGGACACGAAGCGGGACAGGGCTGCCATCCGACCTGTTAGATGTTGAACCTCCTTCACCGTAGCTGGGCTCCTCATCGCCAGGATGGCGGCACACTTATCAGGGTTGGCCTCTATGCCTCTTTCAGTTAAGAGAAAACCCAAAAACTTTCCAGCCTCCACGCCGAAAATACATTTCTCTGGATTCAGCTTCAATCTGAACTTGGCGATCATCGTGAACAATTCCTCCAAGTCAGCAACGTGCTTGCTCTTTTCCGGCGAGGTCACGACCATGTCATCGACGTACGCTTGCACGTTCCTTCCCAGCATCGGTGCCAGTACTCGATCCATCAGCCTCTGGTACGTGGCCCCCGCGTTCTTCAGCCCAAACGGCATCACCTTGTAGCAATAGCACGACCTCTCCGTCATGAAGGCTGTTTTCTCTTCGTCCATGGGATGCATCTTAATCTGATTGTACCCCAAGAAGGCATCCAGGGAGCTCAACAGCTTACACCCCGCAGCACTATCCACCAGGGCGTCTATGCTTGGTAAAGGATACGAATCCTTTGGGCAAGCTTTGTTCAGGTCGGTGAAATCGACGCACATGCGCCATTTCCCGTTACTCTTCTTCACCAGCACGACATTCGCCAGCCACTCAGGGTACTGGACTTCCCTGATGTGACCTGCAGCAAGGAGTTTCTGCGTCTCATCTCTAATCGCCTGCCTCCTTTCTTCGTTGAACTTTCTTCTTCTTTGTCGCACTGGTCTCACCAAGCTGTCCATCGCCAGATGATGGCACAGGAAGTCGGGATCAATTCCGGGCATGTTCGAAGCGGACCATGCAAACGCGTCCAGATGCCGCTCAATCACCTTGGCGATCTGGTCCTGGAGCTCGACCTCCAGAGATCTTCCCAGCTTGAAGATTTTTCCCCCGATCTCTTTCTCGAGCCACTGCTCGACGGGTTTTGGCCTGGATTCTCGGGCGATCACCGCCCTGGCGATTCCCTGCTCTCTCGCTTCCTCAGGGTGATTTCGCGCCTCTTCCTCCTCCAGACCAGCGTTTCCCTCCTTCAGCTCAGCGTCCAGCATCTCCACGTCCCTTCCGGCGGTCTCCTCTGTTACCGTCGATCTGGGCTTCACACCAGGAGGTGGGGTGGTTGTTACATAGCTCACTGATCTCTTGTTTTTCAGGCTATTCTCATAGCACTTTTTGGCTTCTTTCTGATCAGACTTGATCGTGATCACCACCCCCTTCCATAGACGGCAACTTTACCTTCATGTGCCGGGTCGACGGTATAGCGCCTATCCTATTAAGCGTGGGCCTTCCCAACAGGATGTTGTATGCTGAAGGAGCGTTTACGATAAGGTACTTGATTTTCTCCGTCCTCGAACCAGCCTCATCTGTAAACGTGGTTCTCAACTCAATATACCCTCTGACCTCCACCTGGTCACCAGCGAACCCATACAGGCACCCTCCATAGGGCCTTAGCTGGTCAAGGGGCAATTCCAGCTGCGTGAAAGTCGGCCAGAACATCACGTCTGCCGAGCTTCCCTGGTCCACCAGAATCTGTGACCTTCCTTCCCGCCGTATCACGAAATGACTATGGATCGTTGTCATGGGGCACAAGTCCCGAAGATCTGCTTGTGTGAACGTAATGTCCACCTCCGGCGAGTGATCTTCAACATATCCCTGTCACACGACCGCGTACTTCTTCCTCTGCGATGCGGTGCATCCACCACCTGAGAAGCCTCCTGCAATGGTGTGGATTTCCCGTGGATAGGCATCTCGTGTCTGGGCTTCTCACTGCTGGCTGGGAACTCGACGCTCCCCGTTTTCTGTCAGAGATAGTCATTTAGAACCCGTCTTAACCAGTCATCGAGCTGTAACCCTAAGGACAAACCGAGTCCAAGTGTGGCAAGCCCTGGTGAACCACCAGGCGTCTGGCTTTGGTCCCAGCACTTGTCGCCACCTTCTCGGGCGTTTCAACTGGCAGATATTGGGATGGCGATCAGTCGCAATCCATAACAACTGGCTTAGCGGACGATTGTATTCCCGGCGTGCGGTTGCTGGCGTCCCTGGTTCCTCCCTTGTTCTCCTATCGTAAGGATGGCGAGTCTCTGGTCCTTCCTGGCGCGCACTGTTTCAGCACCTTTGCGGCTGGATTCTGGTCTGGGCGCGTGGCCTGGCGGAGCCACGCTCCCTCTTCTCAGCGACCTCACTTTCGTCGGCGATGTGAGCCACCGCAGTCGCCTGACCTCAGCAAACGTTGAGGTGACCTGATCAAGCCTCGCAGAATGGTCTGGCAGCACGCCTTCTTGAATGCATGACAGCATTTCTTCGTCTTTGGCCGGCGATCTGACCATTGCCTCCAAAGCGATTCAGGTAGTCTCTGAGGGACTCCCCTGGTACTGCCTATATCAAACAGATCATAAGACACCCTGGGCGGTGCCTTGTTCACGATGTATTGCTCGACGAAACCTTCGAGAATGCTGAAAATTGGTTATGTGACGTAGTAGGCTCACAACCACTCCACGCCTTCCTGGAGCGTGCTCACAAACATCTTGCAATACACGGCGTCTGACCCTCCGACAGCATATCTGTGTATGGAACGTGGTTAGATGAGCCTCTGGATCCTCCACGCCGGTAAGACAGCTTGACAGGGACCACGCTTGTAGGAATAGGCGTGTCAGTAATCGCCTGAACAAAGGCATAGGGAAAACGCGAGGTGGCGATGACGGCGCCACCTCTTCAGCAGAAGAACGCCCTTGCTGCTCCTGAAGAGCTTGACGCAGCTCCTCAGTCACCTTGCTGAGCTCCTCATTCCTGGCGCGAGAGACGACCAGGTCCTCATGCATTCTCGCCTGCTCTATGCATGAGGCTTCCACAGTTGCCTGCAACGAACGCATCATCTCTGCCATCTATGCCATGGTCATGGCAGCGGTGCCTTCAGCAGCGACGGGCGCAACTGGACTTGAGCGATTGCTTCTCATTTTTCTCATGAAACTCAGCGAATCACAGAGTGCAGCGAACGACACTTCAACCACGATCGATTCCAGCGATCAATCGGAAAAAACTGTGCGAAACTGCGCAAGAAAACTCAAGAACACCGTAAACCTTCAAAGAAAACCACAACTTCACCAGAAACCACCGCTTCCCACGGACAACCAAACGGGCGAAAGAACTCAAACTTCACCGAACAAATCACGCGTAAACAGCAGAAAACCTCACTTCACCGAACAAAGCTCAAAACGAACGGTGGAAAATGCGAATTCACCGAACAAATCTCAAGCAAACAGCGAATGATGGTTGCACCAGCACACAACCACACAGAAAACTTCGAAAACCTCCAAAAACTCACGCTGTGGATGGGAGCAAGTTTTACACGGCCCCCGGTGGGCGCCTGATGATCCTGCTGTTGACCGGAACGCTGGAAACTGCCTCGTCAAAGGATCGTCGTGTGCACCGCTTCACACCTCCGTTCCTCTTCGAGATCCACCTCAAGAACCTGCAAAGAAACAGAGCGGCGCCGCTGCGGCCGATCGCACTCCAACGCCCAAGTCAGTAACTGTACCGCCCTGGTAGTCGGGAGTGATGACGTGGCATCCTGCTACAGTATAGGCGTGTTGGCAAGGCGCCAGGCTGGCAGAAGGGAAGGAAGTCGGGGGGCTCGTGAAGCCGCCAGTTATTAAGTTGGCGTGTTCCGATCTCCAGCATATCAGAATAGGCGATCACCGGGTTAAATATGAAGTCGCCAGATGTGAACTCAGGCGACCAAGCAGTTGGAGATCGCCGGAGAAAGCACATCGCCGAAGATAAAGGAGAAGCAAATTATGAAGGCGGCCGGCGAGACCACAGGGAAGGTGTATGAGGACCTAATCGCCAACTCCAGTAGAGATCGCACTCCCAAGTTAGCTATGCACTGGGCAGTACCATGCATAAGTACTTAGCCAAATGAGAGTAGAAGCAGCGCCAAGTCAAGGAGGCTCCAGATGATGGACGTGTACGATGGATGCGAGCCGTGTCCAGGTTTGTAACTGCCAGGAGAGAGAAAACAGGTATATAAGTTCTCAAACTTTCTGAGGTACGCACGTTCATTTATACTCTTTACGCTTGCGGAGTTATAGAGTGACTGTGAGAGAGGATTTGCACGGTTCTTGTTCTCTTGTATTTGGTGATTCGGTCACTGACTTGGGCGTTGGAGTGCGATCGGCCGCAGCGGCGCCGCTCTGTTTCTTTGCAGGTTCTTGAGGTGGATCCGAAGGAACGGAGGTGGAAGCGGTGGCCAGTCGATCCTTTGACGAGGCGTTTTCCAGCGTTTCGGTCAACAGGCAGATCATCAGGCGCCCCCGTGGGCGTGGTAAAACTTGCTCCCATCCAAGCGTGAGTTCTTGGAGGTTTTCGAGTTTCCTGCGTGGTTGTGTGCTGGTGCACCATCGTTCGTTGTTTGCTTGAGTTTAGTTCGGTGAATTCGCGTTTTTACCGTTCGTTTGGTTTCGATCGGTGGAGTGAGGTTTCCTGCTGTTCACGATAATTTGTTTGGTGGAAGTTCGAGTTCTTTCGCTCGTTCGGTTGTCCGTGGAGCCGGTGATTTCTGGTGAAGTTGTGGTTTTCTTTGAAGGTTTACGGTGTTCTTGGTTTTCTTGCGCAATTTGCACAGTTTTCTCTGATGATCGCTGACTCGATCGTGGTTGAAGTGTCGTTCGCTGCATTCTGGGATTCGCTGAGTTCATGAGAAAATGAGAAGCATCGTTCAAGTCCAGTTGCCCGTTGCTGCGAAGGCGCCGCTGCCATGACCATGGCGCAGATGGCAGAGATGATGCGTTCGTTGCAGGCAACTGTGGAAGCCTCACGCGTAGAGCAGGCGAGAATACATGAGACCTCGTCGCTCTCGCGCAGGACGAGGAGCTTAGAAGGTGACTGAGGAGCTGCGTCAAGCTCTTCAGGAGCAGCAAGGCGTTCTTCTGCTAAGAGTGGCCGTCGACGCCACCTCGTGTTTTCCCTATGCCTTTGTTCAGGCGATTACTGACACGCCTATTCCCACGAGCGTGTTCCGGTTAGGCTGTCTTTATCGGCGTGGAGGATCCAGAGGCTCATCTAACCACGTTCCATACGCAGATGATGCTATCGGGAGGTCAGACCCCGTCTACTGCAAGATGTTCTGAGTAGCTCCAGGGAACGATGGATGGTTTGTGAGCCTGCCTAGCCACATAACAATTTTCACAGTTCTCGAAGATTTTGTCGAGCATACATCGTGATAAGGCACGCCCAGGTGTCTTATGATCTGTTTGATATAAGGCAGTACCATGGAAGTCCCTCAGAGATTACCTGAATCGCTTTGGAGCGCAATGTCGATCGCGGCCAAGGATGAAGAATTCGGTCTATGCCTCAAGAAGGGCGTGCAGCCAGGACCATTCTGCGACCTTGATCAGGGCTCACCCGCCGTTTGCTGAAGTCAGGCGACTTGCGGTGGCTCACCGCCGACGAAGTGAAGTCGCCGAGAAGAGGAACGTGCTCCCGCCAGGCCACCGCCAACCAGGATCAGCCGTAGAGGTGCTGGAATAGCGCGGCGGCAGGAGGACAGAGGAATCGTCATCCTTACCAGAGGAACAAGGGAAGGACCAGGGGCGCCAGCAACAGCAGCCGGAATACAATCGCCCGCTAAGCCAAGTTTCATGGACTAGCGATCTAATCGCCATTCCTAATATATTCTAGGTTGAAACGCTGAGAAGGTGGGCAAAGTGCTGGTCAAAGCCGGATGCCTGGTGTGAGTTTCACCAAGGTTTTGGCCACACTTTGGACTCGTGTTTGTCCTGGGATATCAGCTTGACATCTGGTTAAGGCGGGTCCTAAATGACTATCTGCTAGACAGGAGACAGGGGGCGTCGAGTTCCAGCCAGCAGGTGGAGAAGCCAGCAACCGAGATGCCTATCCACGGGAATCCACACCATTGCAGGGGGTTCTCAGGTGGTGGATGACCGCATCGCAGAGGAAGAAGTACGCCGGGTCGGTGATGACAGTGGATATGTTTGAAATCACTCGCGGAGGTGGACATTACGTTTCACCAGCAGATCTTCGGGACGTTGGCCCATGACAACGATCCCATAGTCATTCGTTGATTACGGCGGAAGGAAGGTCCACAGAGTTCTGGTGGACCAGGAAGCTCGGCAGACGTGATGTTCTGGCCGACTTCACGCAGCTGGAATTGCCCTTGACCAGCTAAGGCCCTGTGGAGGGTGCCTATATGGGTTGCTGGTGACAGTGGAGGTCAGGGGGTACTTGACTGAGAACACGTTTATAGATGAGGCTGGGTCGAGGACGGAGAAATCAGTACTCATCGTAAACGCTCTTCGGCATACAACATCCTGTTGGGAAGGCCACGCTTAACAGGATAGGCGCCATCCCGTGACTCGGCACATGAAGGTAAAGTTGCCGTCCATGGAAGGGTGGTGATCACGATCAAGTCTGATCAGAAAGAAGCGAAAAAGTGCTATGAGAATAGCCTGAAAACAAGAGATCGGTGAGTTATGTACAACCACCCACCTCCGGTGCAAGCCCAGATCGACGGTAACAGAGGAGGCCGCCGGAAGAGATGTGGAGATGGTGGACGCTGAGCTGGGGGAGAAGAATGCTGGTCTGGAGGAGGAAGAGGAGCGGAATCGCCTGAGGAAGCGAGGGAGCAGGGAATCGCCAGGGCGGTGATCGCCAGAGAATCCAGGCCAAAACCTGTCGAGCAGTGCTCGAAAGGAGATCGGAGGAAGATCTTCAAGCTGGGAAGATCTCTGGAGGTCGAGCTCCAGGACCAGATCGCCGAGGTGATTGAGCGGCATCTGGACGCGTTTGCATGGTCCGCTTCGGACATGCCCAAGATTGATCCGACTTCTTGTGCATTCATTGGCGATGGACAATTTGGTGAGACCGGTGCGTAAAGGAGAAGAAAGTTAACGAGGAGAGGAGCAGGCGATCAGGGACGAAACACAGAAACTCCTCGCTGCAGGCACATCAGGGAAGTCCAGTACCCTGAATGGCTGCAAATGTCGTGCTGGTGAAAAGAGTAACGGAAATGGCGCATGTGCGTCGACTTCACCGACTGAACAAAGCTTGCCCAAAGGATTCGTATCCTTTACCAAGCATAGATGCCCTGGTCGATAGTGCTGCAGGGTGTAGTTGCTGAGTTTCCTGGATGCCTTCTCAGGATATCAGATCAAGATGCATCCATGGATGAAGAGAAACAGCTTCATGACGGAGAGATCGTGCTATTGCTATAGTGATGCCGTTTGGGTGAAGACGCGGGGGCACATACCAGAGGCTGATGGATCGAGTACTTGCACCAATGCTGGGAAGGAAGTGCAAGCGTACGTCGATGACATGGTCGTGACTCGCAAGAAAAAAGCAGCACGTTGCAGACTTGGAAGAATTGTTCACGCGATCGCCAAGTTCAAGTTAAAGCTCAATCGGAGAAATGCATTTTCGGCGTGGAGGCTGGAAAGTTTTTGGGTTTCCTCTTTACTGAAAGAGGAATAGAAGCCAACCAGACAAGTGTTGCGCCATTTGGCGTGAGGAGCCAGCTACGGTGAAAGAAGTCCAGCAGCTAACAGGTCGGATGGCAGCCCTATCTCGCTTCGTGTCAGCTAGCGGAGAAAGGGGCATCCTATTTTCAGTGTCTGCGGCGCAATAATAAGTTTGTTTGGACGAAAGAGTGCGAGGAAGCTTTCGTCAAACTGAAGGAGTATCTGGCGAGCCGCCGTTCTGTGCAAACCGTGGTGGGAATCCCTCTAGGTTGTATTTGCTGTAAATGAGAGGCGGTGAGTGCGGTACTGCCAGGATCAAGATCAGGCTCAGAAGCCTATCTATTTTGTGAGCAAGGTGTTGCAGGGCCCCGAAACGAATATCAGGCCTGGAGAGGCGCGCTGGCTGTGGTGTTTAAGGCGAGGAGGTTGCGCCACTACTTCCATAGTTTCACAATACTAGTGATGACCGACCTGCCATCAGAAGGTCTTGAAGAACCCGACGTTGCGGGAAGGATGGTGAAGTGGGCAGTAGAGTTTTCAGAGTTTGATATTAATATGAGCCCCGAGGCCGATCAAGGGGCAAATCTTTGCAGATTTCGTGGTTGAGCTCTCATCAGAGGCGACGGGGTTGAAGGAGACGATTTCCATTGGGTACTTTCAGTGGATGGATGTCGAACCAGCAGGGCAGCGGTGATGGAGTCATATTGGAGGGACCAACGGCGTGCTGATCGCACAATCTCTGAGGTTCGCCTTCAAAGCCACAACAATCAAGCAGAGTATGAGGCGCTGATCGCCGGATTCTGCTGGCAAGGAGATGGGAGCTAGGGTGCTGATGGCTAAGAGTGACTTGCTGCTAGTCACGGGGCAAGTAACAGGCGAGTTCCAGGCTAAAGATCCACAAATGGCGGCTTACTTGGCGTACGTGCAGGAATTGAAGAGTTCCTTTGCCTCCTTTGAAGTAGTACATGTACCCAGAGAGCAGAATGCCCGAGCTGACTTGCTAGCTAAGCTCGCCAGCTCAGGCAAGGGGGGTAGGCAGAGGACGGTGATTCAAGAAACTCTGAAGACGCCGAGAGCATTTGTGGCAGATCACTTGGTCCTTCAGATCAGCAAGTCGACGGAGAACGCCGCGAGAAGCCATAAGTCCCTGACGCAAGAAACTCTGAGATCGCCGAGAATTAGAGCATGCCGAGGAGAGAAGGTGAATGTGATGTAGGTCTGCACTACCCATGAGCCAGACACTTGGATAACACAGTACAAGCGTTGCCTGGCAGATGGCCTTCTCCCGCTGGATCCGACTGAGGCTAGGAAGGTAAAGAAGAATTCTAGCAAGTACACCCTGATTGATGGCGATCTGTACAGGTTTGGGTTCACTCACCCGCTCCTGGAATGTATACACGGCGAGAAGTGCACGAGAATCATGGCGGAGCTCCACGAAGGTATATGCGGAAGCCACGTCGGGGGTCGAGCTCTGGCCGCGAGGACTCTCCGTGCAGGATACTACTGGCCATCCATGAAAGAAGATTGCAAGAAGTATGCCCAATGTTGTAAACAATGCCAGCAGCACGCCGATTGGCATAAGGCGCCTCCCGAGGAGTTAAAGTCGATTTATAGCCCTTGGCCATTTCATACCTGGGGAATCGACATCCTGGGACCTTTCCCGCTGGCGATCAGGCAGATGAAGTACTTGGTGGTGGCGATTGAATAATTCACAAGTGGATCGAAGCAGAACCAGTGGCCCAGATCACCACACAAGATCGAAGGTTTCGTGTGGAAAGAACATCGTGTGCCGTTTGGAGTGCCTAAACGCCTGGTGTCGGATAATGGGACTCAGTTGCAAGCACCTGTTGAAGAAGCTCTGCGAAGGGTGGGAATTCAACAAGTGTTGCATCCGTCGAGCACCTCAGACAAACGGCCAGGTGGAGTCAGCTAATCGGTGTTGTTGAAGGTTTGAAGAGAAGGCTTGAGAAAGCCAAGGGAAGTTGGGCTGAGGAGGTACCCCGTATAGTCTGGGCGACCACACCACGAGCATCAGGAACCATGAGACCCGTTCAGCTGGTCTATGGTGTGATGCTATGATCCCAGTAGAGATCCAGGAAGCTCGCCGAGATTCCAGAACTTCGTAGAGGAAGACTCGAATGAAGAGAGAAGCTGAACCTGGATCTATTGGACGAGGTCAGGGAAGATGCGAGACTGGAAAGCTGAGCGGTGAAGAGGAGGATCGAACGAAGATACAACTCGAAGTGATGCCAAGGCAGTTTAGAGAGGGCGATCTGGTGATGAGGAAGGCCACCAGTACGAGATGGATAATAAACTGTCGCCCAAGTGGACTGGACCGTTCAGAATAACCGAGGCGCTCGGGAACGGCGCCTGCCGCTTAGAGACGCTGGAAGGGGGCGATTCCTCACACCTGGAACGCCACCACCTGAAGTTGTACTATAGTTAAGAGCTTTGTAAGTAAAGACAAACACAAAGTCATATTACAATGTCTCTGATGAACATTTGAAGGGGCACTCTTTTTTCCCTAAGGAGGGTTTTAATGAGGCCACCCAATAAAAGAAGAGTTTTCGAAGTATAAGGCGTTTTCAGATTGCATGTTTGCTTTTTCCCAAAAGTTTTGAAGAAAGACCTTGTCGCTTGTACGTGATTAAGGCAAGTAAAGATATATCGCATGTTTTCTAAAAAGTTTTTAAGTCCTCATCGTTTTTCGGCGATTGGAGGCACCAGTTAAAGTTTTTAAGTCCTCATCGTTTTCGGCGATGGAGGCACCAGTAAAAGTTTTAAGTCCTCATCGTTTTTCGGCGATTGGAGGCACCAGTAAAAGTTTTTAAGTCCTCATCGTTTTCGGCGATTGGAGGCACCAGTAAAAGTTTTTAAGTCCTCACGTTTTCGGCGATTGGAGGCACCGGTAAAGTTTTGAAGTCTCATCGTTTTTGGCGATTGGAGCACAGTTAAAGTTTAAAGTCCTCATCGTCTTCGGCGATCAGGCACAGATGAAAGACTCAACGCCCCGCGCGTTCTGAGCAAGATAAAGACTCCTCGCCGTCGAGCGAGTAGAGGCGAGGAAGAGTAAAAGTCCTCAGTGTTTTGGGGGCGAGAAGATGTAACCCCTGGGGCAATGTAGAGGCACCAGTAAAAAGTCCTCAGTGTTTCTGGGGCGAGAAGATGTAAACCCCTGGGCAATGTAGAGGCACCAGTAAAAAGTCCTCCGTGTTTCTGGGGGCGAGAAGATGTAACCCTGGGGCAATGTAGAGGCGCAATAAAAGTCCTCCGTGTTTCTGGGAGCGAGAAGATGTAACCCTGGGGCAATGTAGAGGCGAGTTAAAGACCTTCTCGCCGATGAGCGAGTTCAGGCAAGTTAAAGACCTTCTCGCGATGAGCGAGTTCAGCAAGTTAAAGACCTTCTCGCCGATGAGCGAGTTCTGGCAAGTTAAAGACCTTCTCGTCGATGAGCGAGTTCAGGCGAGTTAAAGACCTTCTCGCCGATGAGCGAGTTCAGGCAAGTTAAAGACCTTCTCGCCTACATGCGAGCTTAGGCAGATAAAATCCTTCTCGTCTCGAACGAGTTCAGGTATGGTGCAGAGGGTGGAAGAAGTTTGGAAGGTGGCTGATCCTGCCGGCAACTCGAACGTGGAGGAATCGCTTCGTGGCACTCTCTGCCCTGTCTACGCGACTGCGTCTTCTGCGGAATCACCCTCCGAACTTTCTCTCAGATGTCTTCAAATGTGACCTGCAAAACACACAGACGGCGCCTCTAGCGGCCGTTTGCACTCCGACGATCAAGTTAGTCCAACAGAACCACCAGAAACTGGAAACTAGTAATGTGTGTGTGAGAAAAAACTTGCACTCTCTTTTCGTCTCTCTTTTTTTTTCCTCCCCCCACACTCTCACTCTGATTCTCCTTTATCTCTCTTTCCCTGCTTCTGGGCATAAACAGAATTCTGTTATGCTTTCTGGCATGTGTAAACCCTGTTATGCTTTCAGAGAAAGCGTACCTCAGAATCAGCATGGGGAGCGTGAAAGTCTGCGCATGTCTGCGCTTGGCTGCGCTATTTGTACTTTAGTGGTACGGAGTGCTCTTTTGTCTGGACGCACCCCTCTCAGATGATGACACGTGGAGGCCTGCAACTCACATCTAACCCACACGTGTCACTTACTGGAAGGGCTCTACACCTTTCTTTGTCTGCCTAAGTTACGCCTTGCGGAGTAATTAGGATGCTTCTCTTATCTGGGTAAATCGCATACTCTTAGAAACGTCGGTGTGGCTGGTCTAGGCCACTCACCAAACGTTACTCTCTGCGTAGGCGACTTACCCTTCACGTGCCACGCACGTAATGGGTTGAGGAATCACCAATCACCGACTGCTTACTAGTTCCTCAGGCCACTCTCGTGCATGATTCCTTGAGGTGTGCTCATGCGAGTCCATGCTAACGCTCTCGCTGGAACCTTAGTCCAGTTTAACTGCGTGTAAACGAGACCCCGATGACAATGCACCCGATGACTGATCAGTTTTATTCGCTTATCGCGCTCTGCTCCAGGCGTGAGTCTGGGAACTGGTCTGCTGGTGGTCACTTGGCTACTGACCACCGATACCATCCTGGTGATCTATCCCCGACCTCTCTGCCGCTGATCTGTCGGTGGTAACTTGGTTACTGACTACCGATCACCTCTCTTGCGATCGTCCCCGACTCTCTGCCACCTGGTCCACGTGTCACCCTTCGAGTGGTCCGTGTTCTTACTGCTGACGTATCGACTACCGAGACCGATCGGATCACAAGCCCCCAGTTCGAGTCGAGAACTCGTTCTCAGCGAAGAGACTAATGGTCGTGCCCCCAGTCACGTGGCAAGTGGGCCGCCTCATTGCCACCTCACGTGCTGCTTCTTTAACGTTTGGGCTCCCTTTCTTAATCCGGACACGTGGCGCCTTAACGCCAGCGTTGTGCACGCTAGCGCTTCTCTTATTCAAATTGGCGCGCCCTTTCACGGTTCCTCCATCTTCTTCATTCGACTCTCAGACTCTCTGCGAACTTCTCCTCTGCGCACCCATCTTTCTTCAAATTCTCTGCCTCCCAATCTCTTGCGATCATTCAAAGGTATGGTTTTTCTTTTCCCTGGCCCCTTTTTGGTCATCTTTACCGATTGCATTTATCATTCTAGTTATCATGCATTCATCTTCCCCATTTCCCTCTCTCGAACCCGCGCTAGGGTTTTTTCAGGCTCTTACTCTGGCTTCTGCTTCTTCTTCTTCTTCTTTCATTTGGGGCATCTCCTTTTCCTTTCCCTTTCTGTTTTCACCGAAACATTCATCATTCCTCCTTCTCCCATTTATTCTGACTTTTTCGTTTTTCCTCCATTTGCAGCTATCTCACGATGGCTCGCTTGAACAAACTGCGCGCATCATTGCTTCTTCTTCTGGTGCACAGCCTTCCGCGAGTGCGCCAGCTCCACCACCGCCTGTGGCTACCTCCTACCACGACAACGCCAGGGTCTACCAATGGGCTCCCCTGGCATTGCTCGCCGAACCTCCACTCTACTGCCTGAGGGCCATCTCAAGTCCCTGCTAAGTCGCAACCCCGATGAGCCTTCCTACTCCATCGACAGGGAGAACGACTTCAACATTCAAATTCGCATCCCTCCTCGAGGGATGCCTATCTGCGTAGATGACAGGGCCACCAATGGGGTGCCCTTTGTCTTCATCTACTCCGCCATTTTCAAAAGACTAAAGTTGCGCCTCCCTTTCACTTTCTTCGAAAAGGAGTTGATGATGGAGTTAAACGTCGCGCCCTGCCAACTCCATCCAAATGCCTGGGCCTTCATCCGGGCGTTTCAAATCCTCTGCAGTCATTTCGGGCACAACGCCTCCGTGGACGTGTTCCTTTACTTCTTCGAAGCGAAGAACCCTGGGGACAGGTCCTGGGTGAGTCTGAACGGGGTTGCTGGACGGGTGCTCCTGGGCCTGTACCAGCAATCCTTCAAAGATTGGAAGGGCAGATTCTACATGATATCTGCTACCCCTCAAAGTCCAAGCCTGCTCGAGGGGTACCCCCTCTACTGGGTTCCTGGAGTCGAGTTCAAGAAATCCAGGGACCTCGAAGCTATGGCCCCCTACGAGCGCGAGCTATGTGGGCTGCTCCTGGGGGCCAAGTACAACTCCGCTCGCCTCATCAAAGATGAATTTGATGTGGTGGCTCTGAAAAAATATATAGGTAGCCTTCCTTGCACTTCTTCGGATACCTGCACTTTTTCATGCATACTTTTATGTGTTCTTTAACTTACTTGCATATCTTGGTCATCTAACCCTTCCCTTTTCCATGTATGCAGACTCGATGACGGGGAAAGACAGGAAGCTGGCCCTGCTGGAGCTTGCCAAACGTAGGGGAGCCAAGGGCACTGGTTCTCTTCCTCTACAACTGAGCCCATTGCGGCCCTCCACTCTCGGTCGCGCCAGCTGAAGGCCCCGAGCCAAGGAAGAAAAGGAAGAGGCTGGTGAAGGCTTCCGCTTCAACCGCTGCTGCTACTGCTGCTTCAACTGAAGAGGAGAGCTCAGGCTCTCCTCTGGTACACCGCCAAAGGAAAAGGTCAGCGGTTGAGGGGGCCTCATCTCTCCAGCCTGGAGAGATTGAGGTGGTGGAAGTAGAGGAAGGGTCTTCCCCTCCTCCCTGCGCTCAAACTGCCACAGAGCCCACCAGCCTTCCTTCTCCAGGCCACCAGCTGCCTCCAACTACCCAACTACTATCTTCCCCCCCAGCAGGCCAATCACCTGGTCTATCCGCTCATTGCTGGGGGCGCTTCTGCCCAGGCTGGGGGTGCACCACCACCACTGCCAATCCCTAACATCGCTGCTGAATGTGGTGGGTCTAGCTCGCGCCCAAGCGCTTCTGGGGCCACCCACGAGAACTTCAGCAGGGTCATCACCCTGGTTCGAAAGCTCATAAGCAACCGGGAGCTTGTCGAGTGGAGTGGTGATGAGGTGGATATGCACCTGGCCAAGCAGGTGGTGCTCTCTCTGGAGTTTTCCACCCAGCATCGCAAGCAACTAGCCCTGGAGAAGAGGGTGAAGGATCTTGAGCATGACAAGGAGTCACTGCGAAGTGACTTTGAAGCTGCCCAGGGATCTGTGGAGTTGATGCGGGGCATGGTGGAGAAAGCTAGGAGGGAGTACCTAGCGCAGGTCCAAGAGACCATCAAGAGAGATCTTGATGGGGGAAGCTGTTAGCTCCTTGGACTGCCGGTGGTTGAGCTTAAGGCCGAGACTTCCTCCCTGTGCCAACAGAACACTCAGCTATTGGGGGAGCTCGAGTCCGCCAAAGAAGCAGCTGCTGCTGGGGAAAAGACTTGAGGAGGTGGTGGGCAAACTGTCTGAAGCTGCCTCCTCCCTTGCTGCCGTCACCACTGAGAGGATGCTGCGGAGGCTTCAAA